>NW_007246108.1:318477-456390 GCF_000164805.1 Carlito syrichta | reverse complement strand
TGCCCAGAAGCTATTTCATTCAGCTTAAGAACCACAGGAGAGCAATGAGAAAGATATACTTATGAATAACTTTTACCACCATCTTCTCACAGATATAAGTTCTAGCAAGAGAACCTACCTTCAAAACTAACCAAATAGGCCAGGCAAGATGGTGCATACCTGTAATCCCAGCAATTTGGTTGTCTGTGGCAGGCAGTTGCTTGAGCCCAGGAGCTTGTGACCAGCCTGGGTAACATAGTGAAACCTTGTCCCTACAAAAAAAGTTTACAAAATTAGCCAGGCGTGGGAGTGCATGCCTATAGTCCCAGCTGCTTTGGTTGCTGAGATGGAAAGACTGCTTGAGCCCAGGAGGTCCAGGCTGCTGGAGCCGTGATCATCATGATCATACCACTGTACTCCAGCTGGGTAACAGAATGAGATCCCGACTTAAAAACAAAACAAAACAAAACAAAAAAACAAAAAAAACCACAAAACAAAAAAACAAGAAAAAAATAATAAAAAACAACAAAAACAAAACAAAACAAAAAACAAAACAAAAACTAACCAAACAAAGCTAGCATTGATAGTGAAGGCAGACCATCATATCCTACAGGTTCTGAAATGAAACCATAGGAGAAATTGTCTTCCTTGACCTGAACTTAACTAGCTTACAGGATTAAGGAGTGTTCTGGAGTCTTTCTGTTAAAAATACCAACTGATGTTCACCAATTGTGTTTATTTCCCAGCTTATTCTTCCTACTGTAATTATATAATTTAACTAAGAGCTATATAAGCTACTGAAGTAAAAGCCAAAAATATTGTTGGTGTTTCTATAAATACTTAGTTATGTGCTTTTTTTTTGAAATACTTGATGAAGGCAAAGTTGATATAGCATATACGTTAGCTTGAGTGTCAATGATATAATTGGGAAATACTGAAAAGACAGTGAAAATCAAGGTTTTCTGCATTACAGATGTTTAAATTATCTCCCTTTTAAAGATGGCATAAAATACCAAGTAGGAGAACTAAACCTTGAAGGGTTTTAGCTCTTCATAGAAGAAGAGTGTTGAATGAATGTATGAATAATAGATGTTTCAAGTTAAAGTTGAATGTTTATTGTGTGCTTATTTAATTTGTTTAAATGATTCTTTGATTTTTTTGATTTAAATTTGCTTAAAGATTCTTTGACTCTTTCAACTGCTTTTACAGATTTTTTTGTTGCCATTGTTGCTGCTGCTAACCAACTGCTAGTTCTGGTCACCTGAATAAAAAGACTTTTGCCATATTAAATCTAACCCTAACCAAATCTAGGGTACTGTGGGACCTACTCTTTTCTAGTTACATGTAAAGTAATATTAAGCAGTCAAGAGATAAGTAAAAGAAGCATTTTAATATTTATTTGTATATATATATATATTTTTTTGAGTTGGAGTCTCACTCGGTCACCCAGACTGGAGTGCAGTGGCCGCTCCCGGCCACCGCAGCCTCGCCTGCTGGGCCCCGGCGATCCTTCCGCCTCAGCCTTCCGAGTAGCTGGAATTACAGGCATGTACTACCACACCCGGCTGATTTTTTGATTTTCTTGTAGAGATGAGGTCTCGCCAAGTTGCCCAGGCGGGTCTTGAACCCACGGGCTCAGGTAATCCACTCACCTCAGCCTCCCAAAGGCGCGGGATTACAGGCTGAGCCACCGAGCCCGGTTTATTTGTATATTTTTTATAACATTTAAATGAATTCTGTTAATTGCTCAGGGCATCTCTTCCTAAATTTCTCAAACTCTGTTCAGATTCTTGGCTTGAACAATTGATTCAGATTCTCCAAGAAAGCGACCTAGCAAATAGGTATTTTTAACAAACTCTCCAAGTGACTTTTCTCTGACGAGTATGAAAAGCACTAGATTATTTCTTTTTGTTGCTTTGACTTTTATTACATAATTAACCATTTAACTGAAAAAATTTTAGTGATTAAAGTTATTCATTGCACATGTGTATTATTTTTTCTGTACATTAAAGAAACCTGATGTAGAAAGATGTTTCTAAGTCATAAAGAAACAAATATTTTTGTTCCAAAATAACTGAGGAGAAAACCATGGCATAGAGAAATTGTCTCTTTTCCTGTAGTTTTTATTATTATTATTATTTTTGAAAGGGCTGTACTTCAATGTTTTACTTGGGAGAATATGACAAAGAAAAAAAATCATGTGCAAATTGAAGAATTAAAAGCCCAGTGATATATCATCAAATGGGCCTAGATATAGTACACATTGAAGTAAAATAAGCCAGGCTTGGTGGCTCAGCCTGTAATCCCGCACCTTTGGGAGGCTGAGGTGAGTGGATTGCCTGAGCCCGCGGGTTCGAGACCCGCCTGGGCAGCGAGACCTCATCTCTACAATAAATCAAAAAACTAGCCGGGCATGGTAGCGCGCGCCTGTAGTTCCAGCTACTGGGAAGGCTGAGGCGGAAGGATCGTCGGAGCCCAGCAGGTCAAGGCTGCAGTGGCCAGGAGCGGTCACTGCCCTCCAGTCTGGGCAACAGAGTGAGACTCCAACTCAAAAAAAAAAAAAGTAAAATAAAAGTTTTTTCTCAAAGGACAAAATTGGAACTAAGTGTGTTTGACCGTTTAGAGAGAAGCACTTCTCAACTTTTAGTGTAAAAGAGAAGCTGGTGTCTATGGAAAAGAATCTGTGTAAAAGCCGTATGGAACTCTCTAATAAATATCCATTTAATCAAATGTCACTATGTATCTTAGTGTTTTGTAGTTTGATGCAGAGAATGTACTTTTATTTTTTCTACAGCTGCTCTTTTTAAGTGGGTGCAGCTGTACTACAGATTTAATTTGCAACAATTGCTCAATCTTTAGTCAGTTGCTTCTAGTCTTTCAAAAGCAATGTTTTGTGTTTCTGTGGAAAAAGGCTTTTTTTTTTTCCTAGAAAGTGCAATGTACTTTATAAAGTAGAAATTAGGAAAATAAGTTTCTTCTTAATTTTTTAAAAAAAATAAAATGATGTTTCCTCTTTATACCACTGCTTTTCCTAGGTATCCTTTTTCAGACCGAATTACCAAAGAGATTTGATGTCCATGCATCAGTCTTCCTCCTAAAATTCTAAAACACTGTGATTCTGGCAAATGACTTGAACATGAGAAAGAAAATCACACTCATTCGTTTTAACTGCTATCTGCTTTGAGAATAAACCAATATCATATATTTGTTGCTTAAATTAGAATTTTAACCTTTTAGTGTATAGAAATACTTGTATATTGGTATGTTTCATTAAATGAAAATGTAAAACACATGATGTGCTCTCTCTATCTCCTTATATTACCCTGTTTCTACTATAACATTTAAAAATAGCCGGGCTTGGTGGCTCAGCCTGTAATCCCGCGCCTTTGGGAGGCTGAGGTGAGTGGATTGCCTGACCCAGCGGGTTCGAGACCTGCCTGGGCAGCGAGACCTCATCTCTACAATAAATCAAAAAATCAGCCGGGTGTGGTAGCGCATGCCTGTAATTCTGGCTACCTGGAAGGCTGAGGCAGAAGGATCGCCGGAGCCCAGCAGGTCGAGGCTGCGGTGGCCGGGAGCGGCCACTGCACTCCAGTCTGGGCGACAGAGTGAGACTCCAACTCAAAAAAAAAAAAAAAAAAAAAATTAAAAATATACTTTCTGGCTTAGTTACTATGGAGAAATCATCCTGCTGCATGTCTTAAAATTCAATCTTTTTTAAACTCAGGAAAAAAATTTGGAAGGCAAAGTAAATATTAATGCTGGAGCGTCTAATATTTATCCCAATCTCAACATCTTTTACTTCTCATAACCTTTCATCTTCCAGATAAAACTACAAGTGTAGATGTATAGGCATTTAAAACGTGATTTTTAAAAATGTGTAACATTTTTGCCTAAGGTAAGGCTTGTCTAGAGGGCTCTGAATGCATGAGCAACCTGAAGGGAAACTGCTAGCATATTGTTTCCTTCACTCCTCCCATACGCACTTGACTCATAGCTTTGCAAAGAAATTTATTTTAAAATTATACCTTCTTTATGGAGTATTTTCAAAAATCTCTGTGAAGATGTATTAGAAATCTTTTTTAACTGCTACCTAAGTACTCCTTAACTTCCGTATACAGTATGTAATGTAGACAATTCTGTAATAAGTGTAAATTTGTATCTCCTCCGCTTCAAACTAGTCCCTCCCAGTTACCCGGTTGTTGCTCAGACTAAAAATTAATCATGAACTAGTTACTGCAATTAACTTGGGTTTTTAATCTCTTAAAAGTATTGTATGCTTTATGGTGGCAGCATAATACATAATTCAGTAGCAAAGTTATTTGTTTTAATTTTTATTTAAGATTTTTTTCTTTAGCATTTTATTTTAATTATTGCTTATTAAATAATAGCCCACTTATAATAAACTGAATTAGGTATAATCAGTACTCCCCCAAATTAATGAATCTCCTTGTACATTTTCCAGTCTTTCTGACTAAGGGAAAATGTGATTTTGAACTTCCCTCTGATTTCTGCAAGAAAGAAGCTTCTCTGTATAACTCAATACAGTTATTCTTCTTCATTTTAATATTGGTACCTAATAATGGATTATGAGCTCCAAGAAATTTCATTCAGGCATATTTAGTTATTTAGTAGGAAAATGGGCTATTTCATAATGATATAATAAAGTTATCTATTTTATGTCATCATTTATGTGCTGATATTGATATCGTATGAAAACAAATAAATTATAAGAGTTCATCTATCTACATTTACATGGAAACAGAGTCCTTATAACCTGAGATAATTATTTCCCTTTGTATACTTATTTACTTAACTTTCAAGTCTTATTACTTTACTACCTTAAATGCATTTGTGTTCTCTTTTGATATGGCAGACTGCAGAGTATGAAGATTTATTTTTTTCTTGGTTAGCAAAAACAAAATAAACCAAAATTGTAAATCTGAGAATTCAGATGAGTTTTGGTACAACTGAGAAGGCTATGGCCTGACCAACCTGATTAAGGACTTCACCTCACTAATACTTGGCCACTGCTGCTTGAGGTTTTGTTGGTATGTCACTGTTTCTCCAAATAAAATCCAAGGGATACTTATTTTTTAAAAATAATACATGTCTGAATTCTTATTTTAGCCTATGTCTGATAGGTCTGTAAGAATATATTCCTTGACATTCATGTTGCTAGAGTGATAACATTTGTTGGATTGCAATTTTTAGTCCTAGTGTCTATATTCCTCATGTTTTTAAAAATGAAAATATGATAGGTATGGTGATTTAGAAACTGGCTGCTTTTGAGTGGTTCACCTAATCACAGATATTAAAAACATGTTTGTTTGAGCTAGAAGGAAGCATAGAGACTTTCAAAGAATCACTTTATTTCCCCCCCCCCTTAGGGTTTTAGAACTTTTTTTCTCTTTAATTATTGAAGTAATTTATGCTTATTGAACAAATTTTGGAAAATACAGAGAAGTATATGGGAAAATGTACTTGCAATTCAAACACAATATCATTGTAAATTAGATTGGTGTATGTGTCTGTCTATGAGTATGCACATGTCTATGTGTAAAACTAAAGAATAATTAAAGAAATAAATCATGACTCACTAACAAATATAAAATGAATGCATGCTCCAAATTTTATTTAACTGATTAATTAATGAGGGAATCAGTAATGTGTTACAGTTGACAAAGAAGTCAGAGGGTCACACACATTTAACATTAGAAAAGGAATGTTGAAATTAATTTACAAAAAGATGCAAAACCGGCATTTTCCCGCAAGTCAATAGCAATGGCATACCAATGGACACAATATGCATTTCTTTTACTATCAGTTTTCCGAGAGTAAATTAGATTGTTGCCAGTTTTCTATTACTTATAGAGTTTTAAAATGCCACAAAGACAATGAAAGCCAGAGATATCCAGAATGCAGGATGTGTGAGCTGGTAAGGGCACCTACTAATCAGTTTTGTTTTGCTTTTTTGCCTATTTTGAAATCTTTTACAAATTGTCCATGCAATTTATGTTGATAATTATTTTTACCAATTGCAATTATACTTTTATGCTTTTTCACCTAAAACAAATATAATTGAAAATAAAACCATAATGTATATTTCTTCCCTTGACAGTGATATTATCCAGAGGGTTACCAGGAGCATTATGATATGCATAAACACTAAAAAAACAAAATAAAACAAAAACACTCCTACTTTGAGCTCTTTACTCTTGGAGGGGGCAATATATCACCCTTTCACTTTCCTCTCTCCCAGTCATACTTTCCCTTTTTCACACACCCTACCATTTATATCTCCCACCCCACCCCTACCCCCAGGCAACTAGCCTAATCCTGATTCTGAAGTCTTGGGTTTTCCTTGGTTTAATTGATGACACTACTCAAACCATATAAGAAATGCATATGAAAGTGTTGTTCGGTGTTCCTGAACTGATATTCTTTTTTATTTTAAATATGTGGGGTACAACTCAGGGTTAGCTATACAAACGTTCATTATGCAGGTACCCTTGTTGAGGAGATGTGAACCCCCTCCCCCGCACAGTTTCCCACTACTCCCAATCCCTTTTGTATAGTTTTGCTATAGTTGTTCAAGGTTTGCTTATGAGTGAGAACATGTGATACTCGGCTCTTTGTTTCTGTGATAGATCACTCAGCATTATAGTCTCTAAGTCTATCCAAGTTGCTGTGAAGTTCATAATTTTGTCCTTTTTTATGACTGCATAATATTCCATCATGTATATGTACCACATTTTTTTTATCCAGTCCTCTTTCGATGGGCAGCACAGTTTGTATAATGTTTTTGCTATTGTAAACAATACTGCAATAAACACACGTGTGTAGGAATCTTTTTCATAGAGTGATTTGCGTTCCTCCAGGTATATTCCCAATAGGGAGATTGCAGGGTTGTATGGAAGGTCAATTTTTAGCTCTTTTAGGAACCACCACACTGTTTTCCACAGAGACTCTACTAGTTTACCCTACCACCAACAATATAGAAGCATTTCCTTTTCACCACATCCTCTCCAGCATCTGTTGTTTTTGAATTATTGATGTTGCTATCCTGGCTGGAGTTAGGTGGTATCTTGGTGTGGTTTTAACTTGCATTTCTTTGATTACTAGTTAGGCTGAACGTTTTCTCATGTATTTGTTGGCTGCTTGTATATCTTTTGAGAAATATCTATTCATATCTTTTGCCCACCTTGTAGCGGGGCTACTTGTCTTTTTCTTTTCAGCATGTTTGAGTTCATTTTAGATCCTAGATGTTAGGTCTCTGTCAGATATATAGGTGACATGTTTACCTTTAAAGATTCTATTTAACTGCATATTACAGAGTTTTGTTAAATTAGGCTGATCTTCACTCACTTAAAAAAAAATCATCTTTGTTTTAGTGTTCATGAGACAAATATCTCTTTTTAAATGAACAGGTTTATAAAAGAATTCACTTCTTCAGTACTAAATGCAAAATATAGTTCCCAGAGTTTAATCATATTATTTTGCCAGAAGTATTCATATTCAAAGTGATAATTTGGATTTTAGTCAATATTTTTAACTAATCTTCAGGAATAAACTAACAATTATTCTGGAATTGATAAATTATTTGGAAATCATCAGATTCTTTTCCTAAAAGAATTCAAATTCAGTAACATATTCTGAATCTGGATATGACTATTTTTTTTTTAAAAAAAAGAACTCATTTTTGGTTTACTTTTAAGTATAGATTTTACTTATTTTTTTTTTCTTTTAGTCATTTCTTTATTAAGGATCTTTGCATTTTATTTTCATTTGCGTGCATGGGCAAGAGAAGGGACTCATTCATTTTGTCATTTCTAGAGTTTAATACAGAAAATGCCTAGTGAAGACTGAGTTTGGCTATGAGTCAGAAACATAGCCAGCAAGCCTGGCAGTCAGCCTCTGATTTTTGTCACCAAGCCTTCAGGTGGATGTGGAAAATGATGGTTTCCCTAATGCCAGAGCCTTATTACCATTTTGATTTTGAAAATGTTGTTTCAGGTGTAAAGTAAACTACTGAAGCCATGAAAATGAGACAAAATAAGCCATTTTTTTGCCCTATATATAAAAGTCAGTGCATAGCTTACCACCAGTGTCTATGGAGGAGGGTAAATAATTTGTGCCTAATATATTAATGCTTAACTGAACTGTTTTGCATATAATTATATGTGATACAAGATATATCATGTTCTTAAAATTTCTAGTTAATTCCCTTCCTTGCCTCACTTACAGACTAAATAGCTTTATTCCAGGAAAATCAAGTCTGATAATAATGTTCACTGATTTAGATGTTGATGACAGATGGGTCTTAGGTCAGGATAACAGCTATGGCTGGGAGACATTGATTGTTAACATTTATGCTCCAGTAATGAATGACCTGGATTTTTCTCACATGTTTGCTCAGGAAATACAGGGCTGTGGAGGGTTGGACGTCATAGAGGCAGAAGGATTTGGGGCTAGGGTATATTCACTGCTGGCAGTCATTCATTAGTAAATCCTTGGTAAGAGAGTTGGATTTGAGTGACATCTGGAAGCTTTCTGTACCTAGCGGTGGGGGAATTCTGGGCTTTTTTTTTTTTTTTTCTAGCAAGCTAGATTCAGTTTTTAGAAAATGCCACATATATAATTGGTGGATTTAACATTTCACATTAAAAAGGGATGATAGATTGAACTGAAGAAGGATTGGTCTTGTATGATTCTTTCCTTTGAACAGACTTGGCTTATCTGATGTTAAGTGCTAATATAAATATTGCTTGATCTATGTAGATGTCAGGAATACATATATCTGTTAAGTTACTGATTGTCATTTAAAGGTGGAAATTGAAACTTATTTTACCTATCAAGGAAATTATAGCAGTTATTTTTGAATATTTGGAAAGGATGTATTCCAAAGTATCTAGCTGTGAGGCAAAATTGTTAATATTGAATTTCATTTTCTTGCTAAAGGACATTATACTGTGGGAAACTTGTAAGTATTGGAAAAATCATGTAAAATGTTGTGCCTGCTGTATGACAAAAAGGATACAAGACTTCTCTGCACAGGGGCCGAGCAGAACAATGCATATGTCATGAGACTGAGGTGTAACTTAGACTACAGTCCCCTATAAAATATAGATTACGTGGTTTGGAGATTTGATGAAATTTGAAGCAAATTTACTGTATTGTATGTTAGTGATGTCCCTGCAAAGACTACAAAATTCTGTGCAGTTCAAATTTGTGGTATAAATATTGATTGTATAATGTTAAATATTTTTTGTGGTGGATCTGATCCCATCAGAAAAGCTAGAACCTAGTATCTCTTTGGCACATTAGTAACAATAGAAATAGTAATTTAATGATCCTTTACTATTTTCTTATTCAAGTTTTTTTAGTAGTTTAACAATATCAATATATGACACATTGTCTACCTATTTCTATGTTACAGAATAATTATTCATACTTTATAAGAAGGCCCTGTGGTCAAGATTTTCAAATAATAATTAATTACAAAAAGAGTTATCTGTTCTAAGTGGGTTATTCTATAGGTATGCCAAATTTCTTTAAGATGATAGTCAGTAGTAGTAAGTAGTAGCCAGTCTACTTGTTGTCATCCCATTAATGTTTAATGTACAACACTTTACTGAATTTTTATTGGAAAAATATAGAATAAAATCCAAATATTATAGAACTATAAAATATAGATGTTTAAATTCCTGGCAGTAATCCCACTTCCCAGATAAAATTTCTGTTAACAATTTAATGTATAGTCTTCTGATACTAAAAAAGACACATTTACCAGGATTGTGAGGAGGCCACATTGCAGGGTGGATAGAGGCAGGGCACAGCCTCTGGAGCAAGACTACCTGGGTTTGAACCCTGCCTCTGCTACTGTATGAGATACAGTCCTGGCAGGGAATAGATGACTCAATTAAAGAAATCACTAAAATCTTTGAGAAAGGAATTAGTTGTGGATGTATTAAGAGAAGTGATAAAGAATGATGAGGCAACATGGGTTAGGAAAGAGGGAGAGCTATTATCACCCTAGACCCAAAGGCTCAGAGACAGGGAGCTGCTACTGAAACTCAGTGAGAGCAGAACCTGTGGGAAAGATATTCCTGAACAGGAGCTGTGGTTACAAATAGAAAAATGCAGCCACTATTGGATTACTACGCGTGGCATTAAGAGGTGGGGGTGGGGCAGTGACGGATGGTCATAAATGCCTCAACTCAGCCTCTTTTCTCTCATTCCACATCCTCTGATGGTCACTCCCATGGAGCTGAATCCTAACAAGAAGCATGGACTCCAGAATCCAGGTGTTGTAATTCATAGAAATCAGTCTCTGTAGGGCAGAGGAGGAGGGAGAAGCTGAGTAAGAGGGGATAGATGGAGAATTACAAGCAAAATTACTTACTAGCTGTTTGACCTAAGGCATATTATTTCCCATTAACTCTGTGCTTTTGTTCCTTTATCGCTTTAATGGGGATAATAATAGCATCAATAATAAAGAGTTGAGGATAATATGTATCAAGTGTGAAGAGGAGTACCACTCTGTAGAAATTGGTTATTAATAGTATCATTAATACTTTAAGAAATACTTTTATATACATTTTATATACATTATGCAGCTATTTGTGAATTTTACTTAGCAATATATGTTGATCACCTCTTTCTCTTTCTATATGTGTAACTGCAGGTTCTGTGCCTATGAAGTCAACCAACTGTGGATAGAAAATATTAGAAAAAAACAAAAAAATAATAGAAATAAAAACACAGCATAAGAAGTATTTACATAGCCTTTGTATTGTATTAGGTATTTTAAGTAATATAGAGATGACTTAATGTATTTGGGAAGATGTGTGTAGTTTATATGCAAATACTATGCTATTTACCTACAGGGATCTTAGAACCAGTCCTCCTCAGATACCAAGGGACAACTGTATATACTTATATAAGCACACAAACACACCAGATGCACCACCCTCCTCTCTCTCTCCACACATCCACACTCAACCATTCACAAACTCCATTTTTCACTGACATCAGAGTATTCCAATGTATGGATATACCATGATACATTCTCTGTATATTTTGTACATTCTCTGAACATAATACTTCTCTGTTGAGATGGTGATCCAGACTGTTTCCAATATGTCACTATTATGTATCATCCTGGAGTAACATTAGATCTTTCAACCCCTAATTTTGGATTTGAGAGAAGTAAGTGCATTTTGTACACGTTGAGTCATCTAGATTAAATCCTCTTCAGGCTACTCTCTGATGTGAATGAATGACACTAGTACAACTGTTCAAGAAGTGGTTGAAGCCTTTCATTTTTCTGGGTCCTAACCCAATTTAGTTTAATAGAGAAAGGTTTACAGATTTTTTACACAACCTTTAACTTTATTGAAGGGCAGCTTTTAAGGTATTTTCCTGATATCACAATATGCCCTGCACTTAGGTCTCAAATTGTTTATCAAAATACTGATAACTGTGTAATCAAATTCAGGGCCAAATATTTGAACTGGCTGATTTCATTATATGAAGTCAGAAAAGCACAATTATGAGTGAGTTACTTGAATTTCATGCCGTGTGTATATTTTTTAATGGAATAATTTATCCTTTGACTGTGTTGTATGTGTGTGAGTGTGTGTGTGAGTGTGTGTGTAGTTTTGTCCAAGAACTTTTTTTTCCTTACATGAAAAATTATGAAGCAAATCCTTCCTTTTCCTATGGAGTAAATTTTATCAAATTCAAGTTGAATAAGTGTGAAAAAAGTGACCTTTATTTGCTAATTCTTCTGTGCAGAATTGGGGTAGAATGTGATACATGTCACTCTGCATTGAAATTTTTAAGATTATTTTTCCCGTAGTAGATAATTTAGACTTAGGGAGAAAGCTTCCACCAAGTGTTTGTTAAAGATAATTGAAGAAAATTGAATAAAATATTTTAAACAAGTCTGCAACAAACCTATGTGTTAGTGGCATTGATGGAAGTCTGTTCTAAATACAATACCACTTCATTTCATTAAATAAGTGACTTAGCACAAATGCGAATGATGTAAATAAACTAATCCTGCAATATTATTTACTTGTTTACACATACTGTCAGTCTAAAATAATTCAATTTGAGAATTGCTCTATATGGATAGTAGATAAGAGAACAGTGCATGAATTTTCATGTGCTATCTTTTGCCCTAAGTATGTCTGAAATGTATTCATTCAATGCCTATTTGGAATTCTGCTATACTCCCCTTTCCTCTCCTACTTCCTTGATCACCTTCTTATGGTCCCCAATACATGCTCTGTTAATCTATGTCTCCAGGCTCAGGCTTGAACTTTTTTATTCCTAGCACTTAACCTAACATCTAAATGCTTAAAATGCTTTTGTTGTACCAGATTTTGGATTTCTTTAATCTGTGACTACAAGCTAAATGTTTTGAAAAGTAGGAGAATACAAAGGAAGAAACATAATTATAACCTAATGATTCTGAAATAAGCAATTAACGTTTTATGTATCTTCATCATCATTTTATATATTTTACATAGAATGATATATTTTACTTAATGTTGACTATTCATTTTAAACTTAAATCTGTTTTATAGGCTGTATTAAGTGTTCAAAAACATTTTTAATGGTCATGTGCCAATTTTTTCTATGGTTGTTACATAACTTACTTTCTTGTTAGACATTTGTGTTATTTTCTGACTTTTTTCTATTACAAATAATGATGACATAAAAAGTTTTGAATAAAAAATTTCAAGTTGCAGAAGATCTCCTTACAAAATATTCTTAGAAGTGGAATTACTAGGCCAAATAGTCTGAAAACTTGTAAGCTTCCTGTGTATATTGCCAAATTGCTTTTCAAGAAAGTTGTACCAATTTACACTCCTACTGCCATGTAGGAGAATGCCTGGGAACTTTTTAATTGGGTTTCTTTGATAAGAAGCCAAATGAACAACATTTTTTAACTGTTCAGTAAAACAAAGATGAGTCCCTTGCATTCTGTTACTTTGCTAAAGGAATTCTACATGTTAGATTATATAGTTTTCTCATTAAGTCTTCATACTACAATAATACCTTGAGTTTGATTCATATTTCATAATATCAATTAATAACATCAGTAGAAATAAGCAAAGGTTAAAGAATACTGTGGCAGTGTTCTTTCCTTTGGACTAGAATCAAATCAGTGGTGAGAAGTAGGGACTGATTTTATGTTAGTTACTCAAGAGTACATGTTTTGTAGTGGTCATACTGTATGCCTCATCAGTGAGGAGAGAAGTGAAAGCTGAGTGCCTGGACACTGAGTACTCAATGATTGATGGATAGATGAATAAATGAAGTGATGAAGCAATTAATTCATATTGATATTGAAAGGGTAAAGTTACTTTTTGGTATTGTGGTATATGTGGGTAACCTATCTTACAGATGAAGGCATGTTTGACCAGTTTGAACTGTGCTTGTTTAGAATCTGTTCAAGAAACCTTCCAGGTCACTATAATCGTGCCACAAACAATCCTCGGGGACTTGGGCACCCCCAGATTCTCTCTCCCCCACCTCATGGGCCATATTCAGAATTTATTTTTGTTCTTCTCGATCAGGTGTCTACATTCAGTTGTTGAAATGCATCCAAAATGAAGTGCCTGACATCTGAGTTTAAGAAGTGTACTCTTAGGTTTTTGATTTGCTTTGCTGTATCGGACAGAAAAAAGTATTGTTTCTGAACTTTAGCTGTTTTCTCTCATGGAGATGGGCTTTATGCTCAAGGAAAACAGTATTTTTTTTTATTTTTATTTTTTAGTTGGAGTCTCACTCTGTTGCCCAGACTGGAGTTCAGTGGCCGCTTCCGGCCACCGCAGCCTCGACCTGCTGGGCTCCGGCGGTCCTTCCATCTCAGCCTTCTGAGTAGCCGGAATTACAGGCATGCACTACCACGCCCGGCTGATTTTTTTTTATTTATTGTAGAGATGAAGTCTCGCTACCCAGGCGGGTCTCGAACCCGCGGGCTCAGGCAATCCACTCACCTCAGCCTCCCAAAGGCGCGGGATTACAGGCTGAGCCTCCGAGCCCAGCTGGAAAACAGTATTTTAACAATGGTTGCAGAATGTTTAAAATATAGGATAAATGAATATAAGAACTGTATGAAAATGACAGAAGTTGGAAGGGTTCCAGAGGAGAATCATTTGTGTTACTAGTGATGCCCTCAGTAAGGAGTTGAGGAACGCAGGAAATGTTAAATAAGACAAAAAAATTTCCAAAAAGAAGCCTCATACTTGAAATCTGCTGGCTACAGTATCTAATAGCTTTAATGTTACCATGGGTGTTTGCATTATTTATTGAGGTGAGTACTTATTCTATAGTGAAAACAATATTGTTAGTTTCTTCTCAAAAGTCCTGTCAAGTCACTTTAGTGGAAAATCTAAGTAGTAGTTTCCTAAGGAAGATGCAGTTTTTTAGGAAACGTTATCATAAGATTTAAACCAAAAACAATGTGATTCTGATACAGCTGGTTAAGTACTTTATACCTGTCAATCCAAGAAATATTACTTATCCTGATGGAAAAGATATATAATATAGTTTTAGAATTTATTACAATTGATATGTGAAAGTATAATTTATACTAAAATTATATTTAAACGGATTATTTTAAACATGATGCGTTTTTTAGAATCTCTTAATTGAATAAAGGGCTCTATTGTAAGAGTTCTCCTTTACTTCATTTCTAACAGGATAAAGCCATGGCAGTTGGTTCTGCAAAAATATGGTATGTGAATCTCTGAAAAATGTAGCTTCTACAGATTATGTCCAACAAAACAAACAGAACCATGGAAAAAATAGGGTGGGGACAGACTACTTAAAACCTATGCCACTTTGTTACCAGAGTATTAACAGAAATAAGAATAAAACTAACCTTACAAAAAAAAGATGAAGGAGATTGTCGGAAAAAGATGAAAAGAATGGAGGCTTCTGAGAGGTGGCAGTAAAGCCAAAATGCGTCAAAATCAGAGAAAACAAACATCAGACACTTCCAAGAGAGAATCATTTATCAAACTGAACAAAGAAGAATGGGGTGTGTGCAAATGCACATTATACCTTATTACTCTGTGTGTTACTCGGTGCCCTGTTCTGTTTAATTGTCTTAGTATACTTTATGTTCTGCTGCTGTAACTTGGTGATAAAACATTAACTAGCTGGGGGTAAAGAAAATCTCATCTAAGTCACTACTACATCCTTTGCTGTCCCATTACTTACCAATTATGTATGTGCTAGTTAACCAGAAACATGTGTTTTAGCAGAAATGATTTACTATTTACTAGTTTATTATTTAATATTTAATAGAATTATATAGTAAGCTAAAAGAAACACTGGGCAAAAAAATCATATAACCTGTGCCCTACATTTTTTCCATTTATCTGTATTGAGCATTTTCTACTATAATCTTTGTTATATAAACTGTTTAGTTCAATAGAAGTGATGAAAATTATTCATAGAATTAAGTAAATTTTGTTATTTGCCTAGCAAATCATGCCAAAAGAATTGCTTTCTGTTCATTTAATGAGCACTTCTAAAAATAAAGCTATTTTGTAGTGATCTTAAGTATTCTAAGTGATCATTTCAGACTATTTTACAAAGACCAAGTTAGTTTGATGCCATGGTGATAAAATTGAAAAAACATGCTAGATTTTGAGAACATAATAGGAATGATTGCATTATTACTTTTGATTATCAAATTTAGCACATTAAGCTGTCATTATTACAGCCTTGTGCTAAATAATTCACCTAACTTTGTGCAATTCATCCCGATATCAAATTAAATTAATATAGATTCACTTCTGATTCTTATAAACTCTGTATTTTGTTAAATGTCCCAATTTGTGTGGAATTAACTTAGAAATAAGAAAAAAATTTCATTTATTTATAAATGACACCTCATACAGTAATATTAATTCAAAAGTTTATCATTGCATATATTTTGTGAGGATATATGTGAGGTTACTACCTCAGATATATTTTACAGGAATTACTATTACCAATTGGATACTTTCTACTAATTCATATGACTTCATTCCCAAATGGTAGATTTTCCATTTATAGATTAGAAGTTCTAGTGCACAGTAATTAGGATCTGTTGAATGTTACTAATACTTTCTAACTTTTAAAAATCATCTTTAATTTATCACTTAAGGTATGAGCTCTACAATCTTACAGAAAGAAATATTTAATCAAAAAGATGTCTAGCATGGTTAGACTTCATAGGAGCCATTGGGATGAGTTTCTCCACCTAGAAAATTATTTCCCTTGGTTATGCTTATGGCTTAATCTCTCATTTTATTCAGGTAACAGTTCAAATGTTCCTTACCAGAAATACCTTCTCTGAGGTAGTTCACCTAAAAAGTGTTTGTCTATATTCTGTCTTTCTCACTAGAATGAGATCAAGTCAGGGACTTTTTCTGCATTGTATAATGTGGTATCCCAACGACGTGGAACAAACCTGGCAAATAGAAAGTATTTAGTATGTCTATGGAATAAATGACTGAAAGAATAAATGAATTACAGAGCTGAAAAGAACTTTTAACATATACTCTAGCCTAAGTAATTTATATAAAGGGCACTAAGCCTGTACATAGAGAAAATTAATGGTTAATTGAATTCCTTAATATTCTGTAGCTATGGATTAGGGAAGTACTAAAATCTCAGTTCAGTGCTTTATTTTGTGACATTCACTTTGGCCCATAAAATGCCATGTAGAAGAGGGTTAAGAACTGACTTTTGGGAGCTAGACTAATATGATTTTGGCCAGAGTTTGAATCCTAGCTCAACCACTCACTAATTGTCTGGCATCGTAAAAGAAACTTACTTTTTCTAATTCATTTTCCTCAACTGCAAATGGAGTTGATGCATCTCAGTGGATTATTGTGAAGGCTAAATGAGGATATGTGTTACAGAGCCTGACAAAGAAACTGTTATGGCTCTCATTTGCATTATCATCATCATTATTTAGTCATTATCATATATGTTATACAGGCATTTAGTCTATTGTTTCCTGTAATATCATTGCAGTATTTTTTCATGAATTAAGACATTTAGAACTGCTTAGCTCACCACAAATGCTAATAAACTTACTAAGTTGATAATGTTAACTTAGAATACTAAATAATATTTATTTGAAGTTTAGTTTCTGTTACCAAATAATATTAAATATTCATCAATCTAGTGTTTCTGACTCCTGGAGCTTTATTAGATATTCCACAGAAAGAATAGTGTTTTATTTCTAGTATATTTTATAAATAAGCAAGATGTAATTTAAGCTACAGAGGATGAGACTCTATAAATGAAAATAATCAAGGAAAAAGGCGTTGTATTTTGTCTTTATTAATTGTCTATACAAAATAGAAAAATTTCCATCAGTCAGGGACCATTCATGAGAAAACATGGATAATATTCTAGACAGATACATTATATAGATCCATATAGATCCTTTCCTATTGTACTGTGTCATTTAATTTGAATTTCTATTTTTAGAGACTAGAGCCATATATTAAAATTCATATTATTAAGAGACTAAGTATTCCAGATGCACATTATTGTGTCATAACTACCATATCAACACATTTCTATTTGTGGTAGCTTTGCTTATTTTAGGATCTAATTTTAAAATTGACATTATTTTTTATATCTATTAGAGTTTATATACCATTCTAATGTCCACTATCTTTAAATTATAGTTTTTTTTACATAATAGAATCTGTAACATTGTTACCATTAGAAAATGTGACTCAGTTCCTTAGCTTGAAAATTTTTGTTCAAGAAGAAAATGCCATGACAACTGATTGTCTTTAGTATAGTCTGTGGCTGATTGATTTATAATCTAAATTTAGGGAGTATTTACATCAGAATCCAAGGAGAAAAACTTCAAGTTACTCTCACTTTTTCTTTCTCTCTTTTAATTTTTATTTTAAAATTGTGGGGTACAATTCAGGGTTAGGTATACAAATATTCATTGTGCAGTTACCCTTGTTGATGAGGCATGCCCCCCCTTCCCCAGGCAGATATTGACTACTGTCAATCCCACCTTGCCACCTTTCCACCCACCCTCTGCAGTTTCCTGCTATTGTCAATCCTTTTCTTATAGTATTATGGTAGTTGTTCAAGGTCCACTTATGAGTGAGGACATGGGATACTCAGATCTTTGTTTCTGTGAGAGATCACTCAGTATTATAAACTCTAATTCCATCCAGGTTGCTGCAAAGCCCATGATTTTGTTCTTTATGACTGCATAATATTCCATTGTGTATATATATATCACATTTTTAAAATCCAGTCCTTTTTTGATGGGCAGCATGGTTGGTTCCATTTTCTTGCTATTGTGACTAATGCTGCGATAAACATACATGTGCGGGTATCTTTCTTATAGAGCGATTTGAGTTCTTCTGGATATATTCCCAGTAGGGGGATCGTGAGGTCATATGGAAGGTCGATTTTTAGAACTTTTAGGAGTTACCACACTGATTTCCACAGAGACTGTACAGTTTACACTCCCACTAACAGTGTAGAAGTGTTCCCTTTTTGCCACATCCTCTCCAGCATCTGTTATTTTTTGAGTTATTGATGATGGCCATTCTGACTGGAGTTAGGTGGTATCTCAGTGTAGTTTTAATTTGCATCTCCTTGATGACTAGTGGCTCTCACTTCGTTAATTAAGCAAAAGAGATGTTAGTTGGATTTGAGAAAATGGATACCAAATTTTTTTAATATAAAACTGGACTACAGTTTCCTTGTTTGTACAGTTGGCTTAGGTGATTTCCAAAACCTTTTCTCCTTTCCTTCTTTTCCTGTTACTCTATTGACATTCTTCATGCAAGTAAGCATTGTGTACTCATATGTAACATGTACACACAAGGCAATTCATATAGGTTCATATAGCTATTTCTGATCACAAAGAGAATGCCTTAGTTTTCTTTAATTCCAAATCCTAGAGCCTGGCACATTTAGAAATTCAGGAATATTTCTTAAATATATTTTATAATATCTCTTTGTCTATACTGATATCATGCTCTTATAAGACAACTATATTAGTTTTCTATCACTGCTGTAACAAAGTACCATATAGTTAATGGCATTAAACAATAAAAATATGTTATTTTATGATTCTGCATAATTATGCAGAACTGTAGGTTAGAAATCTCACATGAATCACAGTGGGCTAAAATCAAAGGATTGGCAGGGTTGCATTTCTGTCTCAAGCATCTGGAAAGAATCTGTTTCCTTGCCATTTCCAGCTTCTAGGGGGGGCTGCCCAATTTCCTTGATTTGTGACCTTCTTCCTCCATTTCCAAAACTAGCAAAGATGAGCTGATTCCTTCTCATATCATTTCACTCTGATTTCTATCATCTTCATATCTCCTACAATTAACTCTGACCCTTTTGCCTTCCTCTTATAAGAACAATTGTGATTACATTGGACTCGCCCAGATAATCCAACATAATCTCCCTAACTCAATGTCTTCAGTCATATCTGAAAAATATGCTTTTGCCATGTAAGGTACCATATTCATAAGTCTGGGGAATTGGAACATGAACATCTTTGGAGGCTGTTATTCTGCCTAACACATGGAATGTCTGAAGGCACCAGAGGTCTTTTTCTTGTTACACAGGGAAGTTGCTTCTTTGACTAAACCTGTCTGAGGTCTTAGCTCAAAAAAGAAGAGTCTCTTCAAGTTTAGATTTTATTTCAAATGTGTAACCAGCAATTATTTTCTATAATCTTATATTTATGGCCTATTACTTGAGATGCTAATACAGTCAATTTATAACACATTATGTCATTACATAATGACAGGATTCTCTGTGGTACATGACCAATTTTGTGGACCTTGACCTAGGAGTCTCCTCCTCTCTTACTGCTAAATTTGCAAGCCTGTGTGAGTCATTTTTTGTTATGTACTTCATTTGATCATCTATAGATTGCATATGATCTCCAATCTGTCTTACTCAACTGTCAGAACTAATAAGATCACAATGAAGCATTCTTTGAAACGCAGGGCTCTTTCTATATATGATATTTCTCTAGGCCTCATTAAAGGACCATTTTCTACTGGAATATTTTATTTACTTTAATGTAAGCATGCACCACAGTGAATCTTTACACATTACCAAAAATAACTCAGCGTTTTGTAAAATAATACCCAGTACTGCTTCAAATGTTAAACTCTCTGGTAAATTTTACAAAACAGATTTGTTTTGTCTTTCTTCTTTTTGGAAAGGTAATGTTAATACAAGCATCTCTTGTTGGATCCACACTTCCTTCTGTGGTTCTGTTACATAAGTGTGAAACTTTGATACCCCAATAATTCTAAATATATTTTTAATTAGGAAGTCTGCAGGACAGCAGTTTTTCAAGTTATTTTGTAAGCAGTAGAAGACTTTTTTGCAAGAAAATATTACCTAGAGCTGACATGTGAGAAAAAAATAGATGTGGAGCTTCTCCATACCTGACTGAGCAGGAAGTTGAAGTGCCAAGTCATTATTTGATACCTCCGCAAAACACACACTGTAGTATCTGCTAAGTCACTCCCCATGGATTTCAGTGAACAGGGTTATTTATTTGAAAAATATTTAACTACTGAAGTTTATCAGCTAATACATATTGGGTACAGATTAAAAAAACCATAGGGACTATAAAGATGTGTGTATGAGTTTGTATTTGTGTATGCGTATAGTAGTTTCAACAAATACATTTTCCACAAATTTATTTTCTAAATGCTAATGCCAAGTCAGTGTTTACTCTTTAAGTTGGTCCCTCCTATAAAACTGCAACCCATGTGAAAAATTCACATTTAAAATGGTTTTCTTGAAAGTTATAGTGTAAATTCCTAAGGTAGGAATTTTATATAATAATACACATTATACAGTTACATGCATGCTATTTCATTTAAACACAATCTTCTATGTAACTTTGAAATATTTTTCGGCATGTGTCCACCATTACCAGAGGGAATAGAGGTTCTGGTGTTGGGCATTTAGTGTGTGACTATGTACATGACACATTTTTATTAATCTACTTATCAGAGAGAAATTTGAAAAGGATTTTTGTCATAGTAACATTTATAGATTAATTTGTAGTAAATTTTGTAGTTTTATTTTTTTCTCAAACTTGGTAATTTTTGTAGTTAAGTTTATGATTTTATAATTAATTTGGCTCATAACCATCTTCTGAGATGGCATTTGATTCTTTTTACTTGGTTAATTGTCTAAGATTTACATATTGTGTAACTATGAATATACTTTAAAAGTACAAGAGAAGTAACAGGCATGAAACATGTACTTCACAGCTAAATATTTGGAAAAAAAGGGAATTCTATTTGTTTTTTAAAAGTATGGCATCAAAATTTTGAATAAGCCATTGTTCTTATATTCTATTTTAGAAAATGAGGTTACTTAATGCTCCATATGTACACACAATTTAGCTCATAGTGTCATCAAAATCGTCTTGTGAGAAACAGGTGATTTTTAAAGAAGATTACTTATTTAATAAATAAAACCATAAAATATTATAAACATTTTCATTGAAATTTTAAACAACCATGTGTATTTTATTTCTCTATAAAAGGTTTTGAAACTCAATTTATTTTTTAATTTTTTAATTCTGAAGATGTGGGGTACAATTCAGGGTTAGGTATACAACTGTTCATTATGCAGCTACCCTTGTTGGTGAGGTGTGCCACCCCCCAGGCAGATTCCCACTACTGCCAATCCTGCTTCCCCAACCCCCACCCAGTTTCCCACTACTGCCAATCCTTTTCTTTTCTTTTTTTTTTGAATTTAAGTCTCACTCTGTCACCCAGACTGGAGTGCAGTTGCCGCTCCAGGCCACTGCAGTCTCGACCTGCTGGGCTCCGGCAATCCTTCCACCACAGCCTTCCAAGTAGCTGGAACTACAGGCGTGAGCTACCATGCCTGGCTGATTTTTTGATTTATTGTAGAGATGAGGTCTTGCCAAGTTGCCCAGGCGGGTCTCGAACCTGCAGGCTCAGGCAATCCACTCACCTCAGCCTCCCAAAGCGTGGGATTACAGGCTGAGCCACCGAGCCCGGCTGCCGATTCTTTTCTTATACTATTACGATAATTGTTCAAGGTTCGCTTATGAGTGAGAACATGTCATACTCAGCTCTTTGTTTCTGTGAAAAATCACTCAGTATTACGGACTCTAAGTCCATTCAGGTTGCTGTGAAGTTCATGGTTTTGTTCTTCTTTATGGCTGTGTAATATTCCATTGTGTATTGTACCACTTTTTTTTTATTCAGTCCTCTTTTGATAGGCAGCATATTTAAACTCAATTTTAAACTTAATTCACCTCAAGGGAATTTATTGTGATACTGTGGGTAATTGTGCACATTCCACCTTCACTTTTCTGATATTTTTTTCCCTTTGTGACAGGTAGAAGATAAGCTGCATTTCTGTTTGTATTGAGCCGTTGAGAGCATATACTGTCTAGCTAATGGAAAAACTTATATATGAGTCCAGTTCTGACTCTCCTGAAATTCATTGCCATGAAGGCTAAATTCACTTGTCATAAAGGAAGTTGGTTAACCACAGGGAGTTGCGTATGCTTTTTCAATTTACTTTAATAGTCCCTAGAAAGTTCTAGCCTGTAAAGATGGGGAAATTATAAGAAGTAAATGACATAAGGAATGTGAAAGTGCATGGAGTCATGCATGGCATATTCCAAGTGACCAAAGAGATCCATGCATCCCTTGCTCTTTTAACTAAATTAAGTGACAGACTGACAACTCCCAATTGTTTTCTCTGACTTGGACCCGTGTCTTGAATTCCAGACTCATATATCCACCTGTATAATAATTGGCCACTTGACTTAATTATCTAACACATCCAAACTCCACATATGACAAACTTACAATCTTTGCCTCCAAACCTGCTTCATTTGCAGCCTTCCTAATAGCCAGTGGCAAGTCCAGCATTCCAGTTACTTTGTCACAAATCCTGAAGGCATCCCGGCAATCCTCTCTCTCCCTTACATAGCACATATCCAGTGGACCAGCAAATCCCATTAGTTCTACTTGCAGAATAATCCAGATCTGACAACTTCTCACCATCTCTGCTGCTGTAACTCTACTCAGGCTAGCATCATGCTGGCCTTGATTGCTGCAGAATCCTCTCAGCAGTTCTTTCTGCTTCTGCCTTTCCTTCCTTACTGTCCTTTCACAACAAGGTAGCCTGAGTGGTCTTTTAAAAACCTAAGTCAGCTAATGCCATTTCTCTGCTTGACACCTTCCAATGACTCCCCATTCCAAAGACCTTATAACTGCCTACTGGACCTGTGTAATTGGATTCCTTTATCTTTGTTATTACTTCATCTCTTATTACCTTTCTCCTCACTTACTCTGCTGCAACTACACTTATTCTTACTATACTTCAAACATGCCAAGCACACTCTCATTGCTCTGGCAGTTCTTTTAGCCTGGACCACTTTCTCCCCAGATATCCTCATACTCATTTCCTCTCTGCCTATGTCTTCAAGTCTGTGATCAAATGTACCTTCTCTTTGAGGTTGACCCAGACCCCTTCCTCAGTCTTCGTTTCAAATGGAAATGCACCCTCTGTGCCACCAGTTCTCCTGATCTTACTATTTATTCCTCTAAAGTATTGTTTACATACTAGAATTTATTTTTTATATAATTTTTTAAAATTTTCTGTCCCTTTCACTATAATTTGAGCTCTATAAGGGTAACTACTTTTTGAAACTTTGTCCACAGGATTTTTTTTCCAGTTTTTCCAAGCATTTATAACAGTATTGGGCACATAGTAGTTGCTCAACAAATATTTGTGGAATGAATTGAATGAACAACAGATCAGAAAAATATGTTCCTAGAGTTCTTTAGTTTTCATCCAATACTGTTTATCTAAAATGAACCATTTAAACAGCATAACCTTTAGAATAGCCAGTTTGCAGTTTGGCAAACAACTGGAAGCAACCTAGATTAAGCAGTTAGAGATATGGTATTAATTCTGGAACTGGACTACCTGGGATTGATTCCTGGTTTTGCCACATAGAAAGCTCACTGTGATTAATTTTATGAGTCTTTTTGTCAGCCTAAATACTTGAATAAATTGGTTAAGTAGTTGACACCACAATATAAAAATATTGATCTTTGAATTTTTCCCCGGACTTGTTTGTCTTAAACATTCAAAATCCATAATTATGATCATTAGTTTTATTCTTTGGAGAGGTTGTTCTTTCAAGATAAGGAATTATATATCTCCAAATGAAAACATAAACTTCCATCATAATTTGTTGATATATGTGTTTCTCACATACAGCCAGCATGTTTCATTCTCTAACACGTGTATTCTGTCACCAGATCTCAAACTGCCCTTCTTATGTTGGATTTGTGACATTGTGCGTCATCAAGAGCTGTTCTCAGAAACACAGATTCAATTATGTCTAACAAACAGGACAGATATCTAATCTGCCACCATTAAAGCTATATTAATCTGCTTCTATCCAGTGGGGCCTTGGCTTGGATCACAGAGAAAGACCACATCTGTGTCCACAGCTGCTGCCTTTTAAGCAGGACCCAGAGCATAATATTCTGGACAAGTGCTCTTTAAAGGGTCTAGTTTTAGGTATCAGGAAAGCCTTGCTTTAGTGTTCTTTGCTTCTAGTTTGCCACTCGTTTTCCCCTTTACAGAGTGTTTATTTTGTTTGTCTCTTTGGGTACCCACTGCATCATTTTCTGTTTGTCTCATTAAAATTCCTTTTCCAGAAACATTCTATGATTTTTGTCAGTGTGAACTATTTGCCCCAAACTATTTGTTTTCATAGCTTAATTTTCACTTAAATAAAATTTCTTTTCATTAAAAAATAGTTATGAGTAAGTTGGTAGGAGAACTATTTTGAAAGGGACTTTTTGGCATTATATAAATCCCAGCAGGTGCCTCAGCCCCTCTACTGTTTTATAATATCTAGCCCTGAAGTTATGATTATGTATGTATCTCCTAATCTTTTTTTTGTTACTAGATTACTTTTAATATCTTTCTACTCATTGTTTAGTGTCTTGTCCTTTTTTAAACTAAATCCCAGACAATCTAGAAATGAACAACAACAAAAAAATCATATTTCTTTCTCCTACTTTCTAGAAATCATTACTATAATGCTGGTCTTAATTCACATTTACTAGAATTGGGAGATATATTTGAATTACTTATACAGTTGATAAGTGGAAAAAATAACTCATTTATTTTATTACTTATGAAGCTGAACATTTTATGTTGGTTAACCATCTGTATTTTGTCTCATGAATTGTCTGCTCATTGATTGACGTTTTAAATATTAATAGTATTTACTCATTTTGTATTTGTACAATTCAGCGAGGCTCGGTGGCTCAGCCTATAATCCCAGCGCTTTGGGAGGTTGAGGTGAGTGAATTGCCTGAGCCTGAGGGTTCGAGACTTGCCTGGGCAACTTGGCGAGAACTCATCTCTACATAAAACAAAAATTAGCTGGGTGTGGTAGCGTGCGCCTGTAGTTCCAGCTACTTGGAAGACTGAGGCGGAAGGATTGCCAGAGCCCAGCAGGTCGAGGCTGCGGTGGCCAGGACCGTGATACTGCACTCCAGTCTGGGTGACGACGGAGTGAGACTCCAACTCAAAAAACAAAATAACCCCCAAAACAACAACAACAACAACAAAATTCAAATGTGTTTTTTGACTTATACATTTATTGATATATTTTTGAAATATAAATTTTTGTCATTTTACAGTAGATATTATTCTTTCTTTTAAAATTCTAAAATAGCCTTTCTTCACTCAGATAGCAACAAATTTTATCAGTATTTTCTTCCAAATCTTTTAGTTGAGCTAATTGTAATGTAGTTTTTAAATACTTTTGGAATTCAGTTATCTGCATGATAGTTTGCATATAATAAACAAATTGTATTTTTTCAAAATTGCTACACAAATTGTCCATTCAATTTAATTGAATAATATATATGTTTTTTCTTTTGGCTTGTGATATGTGAGGTCAATTAAAATAAATTATAAAAAAGAACTCACTGAAATTAGCAAATTAGGTAGAAATTGATCATATTTTATTTGTGTGGAAGCCAGATAGTGGTGTGGAGAAGTGGATAGCAGTTGAGGGTGCAGACAAATCTAATTCAGGTTAATTTTTTTCCCTCAAATCTCTGCGCTATGAAGAAAAACAGAAAGAGAGAGAAATAACGGAAAGTGGTTTGTGAGATAAAGATCTATATTTGTAAAAAGATGGGAGAGACCTGAGTGTGTCTGCTGAATACAAATTGAGGGCTAAGATGGACAAGTTGAAGACACAGGATAGATCAGGCAAAAGATTGATGGAACTCGATATTGGAAGAGGCAGAATGAGGGAGTCTAACTCCCAGATGGATCTATTAACATGGGATGAAGACAGATACCTTTCCACTGTACAAACAGATGATAAGAATGGTTATGGCACAAGTATATTTGTAGGATGCAGGGCCTGAGATGAAGAAGTTTTCATAACATGTCCTCTATTTCTTCTGTGAAAAGCGTGTTCTGCGAGTGAAGAAGGTCATAAATATTGTTTGTGTGGGCAGTCCTTCATTCATTTGCTCAACAAACATTGAATACTGCTATATGCCAATCTGTGTGCTAAGGACAGAAAAAGTGATTAAAAATGAAGTGTATAGTGGGTCTCTCAAACCACTTCAGTCATGAGTCATCCAGGTAACCACATAGAGCAAAGGACTCCGTTACTTCTATACTGCAACATCTAAACCACCATCAGTTCAAAAATAGAATCTACTTGCCTGGGTGTTGTCAGTTTGGGGAAAAGAATATTTGTAGTTTAGTTAATGACATCAAAATAAAAATGCTTAATATTGGTACTGATGAATAGACATGAAACCAGAGTTTAGTAATATACACTCATATTTACTTTCTCTAAATACAGGAGTGTTCATTGCTACACTTTAGTAACAATGAGCATACCTGGCACTGAGATCTTGATTTCTAATACTTCCACAAATAAAAGGAACCAGGGCTTTCTGAAAAAGTGGCTTATTTTAGGGCGGGGTCAGGGAATATACAAGAAAAGATTGGTGTATCTTTTAGTGCCCATAAGTTAGGAAGTGCTTCAACACACACACACACACACACACACACACACACACACACACACACACACACAATGATGGGAGTATGTCCTCATACATAGGCATCAAGTGAAAGAATTACCAATAGTTAAAGCTAGAAGAATCTGAGAAACACAATGAATAATGTAGTATTAGATTATAACCCAAAGTGAAAATAAATATTCATGAGCCCCATACTAATACAAAGGATTATACAGATGAAAAGATGTGCTGAACAGACAGTCTTCCATGAAAGTAATTACAGATAATTTATGTGAATATTCCCCTCTTTAAGAATGTGTGCTGTAACTCCCATTTTTAAGTGTGGGCTGTTCCTAGTGATTCCTTCCAAAGAGTACAACATGGGAAAGACAAAAAGGAAGAGTAACTCTACAGTGAAGAAACCTTACAAATGCTGCTCCAGTCAGATGATCAAAGTGAAAATCAACAGTCATAAGTCTTGTTGATAGTATATACCCAAATGTGATGTGATAAGAATACCAATTTACCTTCTTTCCCAAAACCCATAACTCTGTCCAATCACCAGAAAAAAATCAGACAAACCTCAGATATTCTACAAAATACATAACCAGCATCAAATCCCTCAAAGTTATCAAAAACAAAGTCAGAAAAAACTGTCACAGTCAAGAGGGGACTCGAGGAAACATAATGACTAAACATATTGTGGTATCCTCAATAGGACCCTGGAACAGAATCAAGGCAATAGATGAAAACTAAGTATATCGTAATAAAATATGATCTGTACTTAACATGTTAATATTGGTTCAGTAGTTATAACAAATGTACTATGTTGTTATAAAATATTAATAATAAGGAAAACTAGGGGTAGTGAGTAGAAAGGGGCAATATATGGACTCTACCCTCAAAACTTTTCTGTAAATCAAAACGATTCTAAAATAGAAATTTTATTTAAAAAATGGAATGCCACACTGCAGATCATAATAACTTTATAATAACTGTTTGGTTATTATGAAGCTGTTCTTATATCAAAAATTGAAGACATTCCATTAGTACTATTTTGATCTATTGAGTATGTGCTCAATGGACAATTTTCCAAGCAAAATAATTCCAAATAATTGATGTGGATATTCCCCCCTTTAAGGATATGTAATGTAGAGGCCCCAAAAGCTGATAGAATGATGTATACTCCTTTTACATTTTTCAATAGAGGAAGCAAGTGGAATAATCAACATTTGACGATGTTAGTGCTTGGGGTTTAGGTTCTATGTGCTTATTTTAAATTACAGAATGGAGTATCTGGAAGAATATGACACATTTTAAGCTATAGACAGAAATGTCTTTCCTGGTATTTCTGGGCATGTTGGGGTCTACATTTACCATAATCAGAGGCATTAGAGTATTGCTTAGTAAGTAAACTGTAACTTCATCACATTAGGTTGTGTTCTATTACCCGGAGAGTGATAACAGATTTGAAAGTTCCAGGCTCTAAGGAAGTTGTTAATTGTGAGAAAAAGACTCAATGTAAAACATGTTATTTATCATTATTGTGGAAACACCTATCATTATATAAATATATCCATTTAATAATGAGCATTATTTATAATAGGAGTCACCAGATTCTTATTTATTCTTAGTCCTTTGAATAAATGTGTTTTGTTCTTTTTCCAGAATTAAGAACATAGATCTCTTCTGCTTTACCAAAAGATGTTGCCAAAGGCCTGCTCCTCTTCTGTCTACATGGGTGTATTTCTCTTTTAACATAATATATGCCCTTGAGCGGTGCTTCTCAATCTTTTGTGTTTTACATCTTGTCATTTACTGTAATGAAAAATCTGGGTCCAAATATCATGGAATCAAACCATGTTTACCGTATATGTATACACACACACACACACACACACACACACACACACACACACACACACACACAGGTATATATATAGTATAAAGTTATACAATTTTAGCGGTAAACTATGTTAATGTAGTATGTTAGAAATATTTGAGGGAGTTGAGTAAGTTCAGAGAAAATGAGGGATTTGGTGAAATAATTAGTGTCTATGAAATAGTTAGTATTGGCTGACCAACATTTTAAAACTCACAGTTAATTATGTGATAGGAAAAACTGGCAAAAACCGAAAAGCATATAACATGGGAATTGAAAAAAAGTGAGTAATACTTATACAAATTCTTTGTGTTACACTTATACTATCTCTTTGTCCCTTTGGTGGTATGAATGTTACTGGGATTCTAGGACAGCATTTCTTGTTCCACATTTCAATTTACTAGTTGTTTCTGGGTTTTTCCTAGAGCCTTTACACTAAGAACATTTGTCATATTAAGCAGTAACTATTTATAGAATTTTTTCTGAATTTTTTTAGGCAAAAACTCTAGGCAGAAATCTAAAAGAGACATAACCTTGTAGTTTTTGCGTTGTTTTTTGTTCTTTTTTTTTTTAAGATTGCAAAACATAGTTTATTTAGAAAGTAAATTAGAGAGAGAAGATTCACCTCCCCAAGGCAAGGGAGGGGGCCAAAGTTAGGATACATGGTGGCCATAGCTCAAAGAGCCACGTGGACACACCAGAGTTTAACTAAGCAGTGACCAGTTTGTGCATTGTTTAAATGTATTTTCTATGATTAAATATTTAGTTAAGCTGAATTCAAACATATATAACAGACTTTGAAATTTGTAATAGGTTTTGTATCGTACCTTCAAGATGCTCACAGCTCAGTGATGGTTTAGGCACCTAAGCAGAAAATTAGGATAGTTTTTTTTTTGAGTATAATAATAAAATAAGTATGTGGTATTTGAATAAGGAAGGGCCTAGAAAGTTATTTAAGGAAGTGGAAGTGGTAATGCTTTGAATTATGCTTTAGAAAGATAGTCATGGAGGAGGGTAGCAAGAGAACATGTAAGGCAAAGAAAGCAAAAAGCAACAAATAAGGAAAATGCAGAGAAATGATGCCCTGCTGTTTGTTGCCTAAGTATCAGTTGTTAGGGCTCATATGGTGGAAAGTGAGTGTGCAGGAAGAAACAAGGCCCAGATCCTAGAGAGTCTTTCATTCTATATTTAAAATCCTTTATTCTGCCATGGAGAACCAGGCTATGCCAAAGTCAAAGTTGTGTTTCTAACCTAATAGTTTATTCTGGCTCAGTGATCAACGAGAACCCCAAATTTGAAACACAAAGTTCGGAGGAAGGAAAGTCAGTTGGAATATAATTGGCATAAATCATGGGACTGATGATGGATCCTCAATTCCTAAAGTGGGAATGACAATGGAGTTGTTAACTTTAGATAAGGTGATTGGTAGTGGACCTGAAGAAAGGACCCAACTTGTATTCTTAGCAATTAGATGGTTAGGAGGGACATTTGACATGAGTGATTGAAGGAGATGATAAATTCATTTTGGACTTTATCTTAAGGTTACGAGGGACATTTGGGTATGGAAATCTAGCAAAAATAATCTGAAGTTCAAGATGGAGACCTATCAGCTTTGAGAAAATAATGAGAAATATTGAGAGTATTTCTCTAAAGAGTTCTAGATGTTTTTCTTCAGTCTCATTTTATGAGACCACTTTACTATGATCCAGTGACTGAATTGAAGAGTTGGTGTTTGTATAGGTGCTCCACTGACCTAGATGGGGTTATGTCCTGAAAAGTCCATTCAAGTTGAGAATATTATAAGTTGAAATGCATTTAAGGCCAGTGCTTTGCTAAGCTATGGTCTGGTCACGAGGTTCCTTGAACTATGGTCTTCATGTTTCCTAGCTTTGGCCCACTCCTCAACCTTGGGGAGGTGAATCTTCCCTCTCTCTCTCTCTCTCTCTCCTTTGTTTTCTAAATAAACTCTATTTTTCCAGTCTAACAACAACAAAAACAAAAAGCATTAAATCCACCTACTCTACTAAACACCATAGTTTAGCTTCACCTGTCTTAAATGTATTTAGAATACTTTAGCCTACAGTTGGGCAAAATCCTCTAACAAAGCTGTTTTTATTTTTTTTAAAAGTGCTGAATATCTCATATAATCTGTTAAGTACTATACTAAAAATGAAAATCAGAATGGTTGAATGGGTACTCAAAGTATGATTTCTTTTGAATGCATATGGTTTTCACACAATCATAAAGTAATAAAATCGTAAGTTGAACCTTAGTAAATCAGGGACTGTCTGTAATTTAGTTTCTATCAACTTAAAACAGAAAAATCTGAAATAATACTTTTTTCTAATAATATAGCTAAAAGAAAATATTAGTTACTCATAATATAATACATTATTGTTATTTGTTCCCATTAAAACATAATTATGGACTCTAGAGAGAATTTTTTCTGTGTGAAAGTATAATTTTTCAAAAAGGTAAAATCATGACTCATAGAAATATAAATATACATCTTTATTTAGCTTATTAAATAGTGATGGAACCAGTAAATGTTAAACTCAGGTCAAATGAGAATCTGACTTTCAGAAATTTATATTTTCAATCAGACCAAATTAATTTGAATTACTATAAACAGGAATCTTTTACATTGCTATGGACAGAAAACCTTTGCATTGCTATCAGTTGTGTCCAACTTAAGATTCATCCCTAGAATGTCAAGTTTAACAATAATAATCAGAAATGTACATTCTTATAATCCCCAGAGAACTCACTAGAAATTCCCCAAAACTCCATTAAAAAGATACTTGGTGATTTCTTATGTTCATTTCCTGACACTTATAAAGAACATAAGGAGAAACCCTGAAAAACTTTTGAAATAGTTACTGGATTTTGATTACAAGAAACCACAGTCATTTTTAATGGTAGCCACCTGTCAATGTTACAGTGTCTCTAAGTAGAACTTGTCTTTTTAAAATGTTTTAATTTTTAGATTCAAGGAGTACATATGCAAGCTTGTTACATGACTGTTTTGAATGATGGTGAGTTTTGGACTTCTAATAAGTCCATCCAAATGATGTGCATGGTATCCACTGGGTAGTTTTTCAACCCTTGCTTCCCTTCCTCCCTCCTTTAAGAGTCCCTAGTATCAAAAAAAAAAAAAAAAGGTCCCTAGTATCTGTTGTTCCTATCTTTATGTCCGTGCATACCCAGTGTTTAGCTCCTATTTATAAAAGAGAACATAAAGTGTTGAGTTTTCTATATCTAAGTCAGAGGACTTGTCTTGAATGCTGAAAATAAACTATTTCATAGTAATAACTGCTTAGAATCTCCTGACAGCACAGAAACCATCAATGATGTTTATTTTCTCTGGATAATGGTATCACCTTTTGAAATGGTTGCAAGATGGATTTTGTAATATTTTCTTCAATTTAAAAATTGTTGGGTGCAGTTTTTCAATTGTATTAGTTTCTTGTGGAATTTGTGGAAATATGCACTAAAAAATTACTTTAGAGTTTCTGAGATTCCCAGATGACCCTCTTATCTTTTGTCTATATTAGGAGTCTGTGTTGACATATTAGTTATATTAAGCTCTGTTGGGACCTTACAAAGTAGTTTGAAACATGAGGTAAAAATCCCACTGAAATTTCACTGAGATGTTTCAACAACTTAGACAAATCTTAATCAACATACCAGTCAACAGGACTTTAAATAATGCCTTTAAATGAGTTTTAAATATTTCTGTTTTATAATACTATCAATTTAAAGTACTGTTACTTTTTGGGGGTTTGTTTTAATTGAAATGAAAGAAGAGGTAATTAATATAGCACACAATAGGACTTAGAAAATTAATTTGTGAGTCCGATTCTGTATATCTCTTTTACTTGCAAAGGCTCTCAATCTTGGCTACACATAAGAATCACATAGGGAAATATAAAAATTCCAATGTAAAAATGCAAAAATCCCAAATAATTAAATCCACCTCTCTGGTGGTGAGACCCAGGCATCAGTATTTTTAATGTTCCCTAGGTCATTCCAATATGCAGCTAAGGTTGAGAATGACCTCTCTGAACATTAATCTTCTGATCTTATGAAATACTTGAATTAACCTATGTGATTTCTTGTCTTACTCTATTATTTTCAGTAGTCTTCTGAATATGGTTGCTAAGTTTATTTTTTTTATTTTTATTTTTTATTTATTTATTTATTTTGAGTTGGAGTCTCACTCTATCACCCAGACTGGAGTACAGTGGCCACTTCTGGCCACCACAGCCTCGACCTGCTGGGCTCTGGCGATCCTTCCACCTCAGCCTTCCAAGTAGCTGGAGCTACAGGCACGCACTACCACACATGGCTAATTTTTGATTTATTGTAGAGATGAGGTCTCGCCAAGTTGTCCAGGCGAGTCTCAAATCCGCAGGCTCAGGCAATCCACTCACCTCAGCCTTCCAAAGGTGCGGGATTACAGGCTGAGCCACAGAGCCCGGCTGCTAAGTTTATTTTTGTGTTTGAATTTTTCAAAGAGCATATTTAAAAATTTCAAGGCATAATCAAATAAGTCAGTAGCTTATTTTTGTCTATGCCAAATATTTTGGTTGTTATTTATTTATTTATTATTTATTTTGAGTTGGTGTCTCCATTGCTCAGGCTGGAGTGCAGCAGCACATTCACGGCCATCCCAGCGTCAACCTCCTGGGCTCCTGCGATCCTTTTGTCTCAGCTTTCCAAGTAGCCTAAACTACAGTTGTATACTACCACACCTGGCTATTTATTTATTTATTTATTGTAGAGACAACTATGTTGATCAGGCAGGTCTCAAACTCATGGACTTAGGTAATTCTCTCACCTCAGCCTTCCAAAGTGCTGGGATTACAGGCTCGAGCCACCGCACCTGGCCTGATTTGGTTATTTTTAAATTATTCTAGGATGTTATCTTTGGTTACTGAACTAATTAACATGGTTTGGGAAATAATTCACATTGGAAAGAACTGTCATATTTTTATAAGCTATGCATGAACTATACATGAACATTTCAATTTGATTAAACTTCCTAAGAATTTCGTTCTCATGAAATCCACACATCACATGTGTGAATGATATTTTTTGTGTTGTGTTTAAAGCATGATTGATAACATTTGATATGAAAATATATGCAATGGAAGTAAGTTCACTGTGTCTAAAAAAACAGAACCCTTGACGTCCAAAGGTAGAAACAATCCTGTTTCTACCACATTTGTAGCTTTGTCATCTTGAGAAAATCATCTAAACTTTCTGGTTCTCAGTTTTCAGGTCTGTAATAGTTACTTTAGTCTTTCAGTTTACAGATTTATTTAGTGTTAACTTTACTTGTATGAATTTTAAAATTATTGGGAGTTGAACATCTGGAAAACCTCTAGAAGTAGTGAAGCATGGTAGAAAGAATATGGTTTTCAGAATTGAACTTGATGTCAGACATTAGTTCAGTATCTTACTAGCTGTATCATCACTTTAGAATGTGACCTAAATTGAGTTTGTGTTAACTGGTTTCAATATCTGTCTTAGTCCATTTTGTGCTTCTTTAATAGAATACCTGACACTGGGTAATTTATATAAAACAGTTATTTATTTCCTCAAATTCTAGAAGTGGAAAAATCCAAGATTAAGATGCCAGCATCTGACAAGGGCCTTCCTGCTGTGTCAGCACATGACAGAAGGCATCATGTGGAAGAAGGGCAAAGAGAGGGCAAGATGTGGCCAAGTACTCCTTTTGTGGCCTAGTCACCTTTTAAAAGTTGCATACCTAATACTATTAAAATAACAATTAAATTTCAACATGAGTTTTGGAGGGGACAAACTGTCAAATCATAGCACTATCTTAGTAGTTATTGTAACAATTTAAGGAAACAATATAGTATTAAGGGCAAAAGTACACTGCCTGGCACATGGTAGATCCAAAGAAATGACTGTTGATGGTGATTACAACATATTATACCACTAACATGCTATACGTGTTTCTGAATGCATGACTTCAGAGTACATGTTAAATAGATAATACATTGATTTCTTTTTTATGAAACCAAGTGTTGATGGATTTATAAGACTCTTTGGCTAAAAACTTCATCTTTGATACCTCTGTAGGGGTTATTTTAGAAGTTCCCAAAGGATACTTGAATTGGAAGTGCTAACTCTTGAAACCTCTATATTGTAACTCTGGGAATTGAATTTCACTGGAAAGAATCTAAAATAAATTGACATTTCACTGAATGCTTGGAGTGTTCAACTAACTCGGGAATTCAAAGCCTCAGTTTATTGCCAAAGATGGCTTGTTGATTACTCTCTGGACAGGAAGCCATTGGCAAGGAAAGTTTTTACCTGTGCTGAGCTAAGGTAGTGGTAGAAGAAGTGATGATAATTATCATGGAAATATGAAGAAGGCATATTATTATTTTTTTCATGGATTTATATTCAAATCCATTTAAAAAGGATAATCATTGAGTATTCTGTAAAACATCAATATTTATTTTAGTTGCAGTCTCTGACTTTACTATATAGTAATACCTCCAAGTCTTGCTTTATGTGAGGTCAATTATTGAGTTATTGATGAATTTCATGTTTCTTGCATAATAGAGTAGCACTTAAAATAAGTGGAAATGCAAAAGTAAACTATGATTTACCTGATTTGTATCTTTCAAAATGTTGATGAAATAATCATGTAATTTGCGAGACTAGTTCTACTTTTCATATATTTCAGATGTAATATAATCAACATAGTCATTACCTGACATGTGGAACACCTAAACATTTACATATGTAAAGAAGTAATGCCTCAAAATGTCTGGTTTATGCTGAATCAGTTATTTCAGGACATGAGATTCTTAAGTGAACTTATTTTCTAATGAGGTATCCTTTAACTTTTTAAGTTGTCTTCACAGTGATTAATAGTAAATGTTTACAAAAGTTGAAGTTTTTATGTTCTAAGTTGTTGAGTTATATTTTGCTTTAGGTATTTGAGCTTAATGGTTACAGAGATGAGTAGGAATTTTAAAAAGCCATCAAGGTAAATGACATCAAAATCAGTTTATTAAAAAAATAGCAAAAATAATTTATTTAATTCTGTAAAGCTGAAATTCATAGCTAGGATGAGGAACTCCTTTCTCCCAATACAAGTTATAGAATTTCAAAGTAGGAAGAACATTTTATCTTGCTCTTACATGTACACATGGAAGAAAAGCTGCAGGATAACACATGATTTGTCCAGTGTCTCAGAGGGATTTAGTGAATTGCAGGATTGCCAGTAAAACCGTGTGGTTTTGACTAAAACAATAGGAGTTCCTTCTATTTCATACTTTCCAATGCAGTTCTGAAAAATGATAAGTAATTTAAAAAATTGCTTGACTTCTTTCAAAGCAGCAGATGTCATTTATTGTTCTAGTTATCATCAATGCATCTACCCCTCCATTCAACAGGGTTTGATTTAACAACAAACTTGATATAGGTACCAAGGATAAAACATGACTAACAAAACAAAACAAAACATGGCCCCGGTTCCTGGTCAACTGCTATGAAGAAGGAGTTGACTATGGTAATGAATGTAATTCTTTGAACAGTGGGAAGAAAAGAGGAAACTTTCACTTTAAGTATGTTTGGATTTCTTGGATGTACAAATGTGTGATTACAGTAGCTCATATTTGGAATGTTTTTCTCAATTGTATAATGGATACCATGATGACATAAATAAGCTTCTTTACATGCTTTCTGCTATCTTTCTTACAGCTCCCTCCTGCAGCAAGCTGAATATTTATTATGACCTAATTCTATCAAATATTCTTGAAAATTGTGAGTGAGTGAATGAATGAATGATGAAAGTCACCAGGATGTGATACATAAGTCTGTTGTTGTAAAACCTTGCAGTTGTCTTAAATATCAGGTTGGTGTCTCTTCAAGCTCAGTAAATCAGGAATATGTAGTGTGGGATTCTTTTCCCTTATCCCTGCTGCTATTGCAATGGCTGTCAAACTAATATGTGAATTCCATTATCTTGCTAACTTGTCAAATGCAAATTTCTAGATCCCATTTGAGGACTATACTTCATAAATCTGTTATTCTGGGCCCATAGAAATCTATGTAGTAACACACTTTTGACAAAATGACTCCTAATCTAGGTGGTCAAGATACATTTGAGAAATACTGATGATGCCATGTTCTTTTTAGAAGATGGACAGGAACCCACCTCTCCCCCTCGGCAGCAACTACTCTGGCGTTCCTATACACCATTTGAATATAAAAATTTTGACATCTCCCTAAGTATGGGGAAACACGGTGAACTTGCCCCACAAAGGTAAATTGCAGATAAAATTATCCAGTGCTTCAGAAAGGACTGGCTGTTCATTCCTCAGAGACTGCTCTGTAAAGAGAGATCTTCTTACTATTCAAATATATTACAGGCATAGAAGTCTTTTGCGTGAATAAATAAATACTAAGAATCAGTTCGTTTTCACAGCTTGAGGGGATACTTTGCATACTTTCTAATCCTTGATATGACAATGACTAAAATTTTAGAGGGTTCAGAGTTAGAACTTCAAGCATATTTAATACTGAAAAAAATAGTATCTATTTGGGAGAAGATCTCCAAATACAACCAACTTTAGCCCTTTGCTTATTCCTAAGAAAATAACTGATAAAACGCCCCCTGAGATTATGAATAGAGCATTACTTTTTAAAATTAAGTAAACTGCTCTATCATTAAGAAGAGCCTTCCTAATATTGAATTGGAGTATTTCCATGTTTGTAAATCAAGATTAATAGATGTTTCAGATCTGATTTTTTTCTTTCACCCTTTTTTTCCTTTTCCACGTAGAATATAATGGTGACCAATTGATTTTGGGTAAGAGAGAGTTAATAATTCTATTAATAATGGATTTAAGTAAACAAAGGGCATAATAAGATTTTTATAAAACAGATTTTCTTTTTAATTCACTAGATGCAACACTGCTCCATGGCACTTTGTGTAATGATGGAAATTTTTATGTCTGTGTTATTCAATCTGGTAGCCACAGTCACAGTGATTATTGCACGCATGAAGTATATAGTTAGTGCACCTGAGGAACTGAATTTTTATTACTTAATTACAATTAATTTAATATAAATTGCCACATGTGGCAAATGGTTATTATATTGATTTGTGTTGCTATAGAAGAAAGTTTAAAATGTACTTTATAATTTAGGAGTAGTAACTGACATTCGTTTGAGAGTAGAAAGCTATATGATTATTTAGCATTGTAGTTTATGTGACTAAAGGTGGTTTCTTATTGAGCAATCCTTTGACTCTACAGTACTTAGTGATATTTATTATTTCTCTCACTACTTTTATTTTGAAAACAAATAGATGTCATGGAGTGAGCATGGGAACTCTTGTTACACACTAGGAGTGGCCAAATTATGAATGGTGTCCCCTGGAGTTGACCATACAGCATCCCTGATTACCCTGTAAGCTGAGCTATTCCTCAAGGCAATGCTATGTTTGCTTTTATGTCTGTAGTGCTTGGTATGCAATTGATTCCTGATGAATCTTTGATGAATTAAATAAGGAATGTATATCTAAATTTCAGAGGTCTGCAATAATAAAAGATTGATTTTTTACAAAATTATCTTTTACTATGTGCTCATAGAACACATTGTATGAATTTCCCCTTTGATTTCTACATTCATTAAATTTCTCAACATTTATGAACTAGCTACTTCGTGGTAAGTATTAATTTAAGTATTTGGAATACAAAGATAATTTAGATGCAGTACCCTCACTACTGATTAGTGAAGAAGGGAATGGAAATAAATGAGTTGCATCATAAAAAAGAAACAGTCTAGTAATCCACATATGTACAAGGCATAGCAAAGGACAAGGAAGTGATTTTTATCTGATTGAATGATTTTCTCATCCCTATGGTAAAATGAAAGGGGCACAGGAAAGGAAGGTGGCATCAGGGAAATGACTTGTGCAGCAGGTTTTGAAAAGTAAGTGGAATCTGGCATAGAGGTGAGTGAGGAAGGTAAGGCCTGCTCTGCTCCAGGTACTTTGCAAAGAACTTTATACATCATCTTACTCCAGTTCTCTCAGTGCTCTGCCAAGATAAATGTCCTTCATACTCATTTTAATGATGATGGAGCTAAGATTTAGAGTTTAAGAAACTTACCCAAGGAGACATCGTTACTTAGCAAGAGCACTAAGATTTGACCCTCGGTATGTTTCATCCTGAAGCCAGTGCATTGTACCTTAAGCCATTGCTGTCAGTAATGAATAACCCAGCGTAGTAGTAGTAAAGTATCACTGAGGCACAGGATACAAAAAAAAAATTTATTGAAGCGATAGAAGCTTGAGTTAATTGAAAACCATCTGCGCCACAGTAAATATACTGGAATTGTTTCTGTATGTAATGGGAGCTGTGGATGGGTTAGTTTTAGGATGGGCAATGACATCATGATTCCCAAAGAAATTCAGGAGCTAAAATCAGCAGCAGATTTAGTCAATTATTTGACTCGAATTTCTATTCGAATTGACTATTTTTTCGCACATGCACAGTTGCTGGGAAGTTGTTGAGTTCCACCCTGTTATGTGCTGTCAGGAGAGTAAAAATTCACCATGAATAGTCAGTCAAGAGACATGTGCAGATGCTTAAGAAATATTTATAATTACTTTTCCTGTGTCTGCCAATGTAATGAGAAGTTTTTGCTATATTGTGTTTTCTATTGTTGATTTGCTTTAATGGACAATAGATATCTGATCAAGAGAAGCAGGTCCCAAAGTTTGATGATCCCTTTGCTGCGTCCTGGCTTCATGCACTCAAAAGCACCTACTATCAGCTGTCAGGTCTGTGGCAAAATAAGGAACGGGGTCAGAGTAAGGCAAGCAGAAACCAGAGCCAAGTATTGTTCTGAGAAGTACTAGCATGTGCTTTATGCAGTGAGTGCTCGCCTTTGTACTTGGCAACCTACGTGGGACTCATGTTACAAAGGGGTTGATGACTCAAGGTTGAGGGGGAGGTACTGGGGTGGGGAGAGACCTTGACTCGTGGCACATCCTCTTCCTCAGCTCTCTGATGGACCATTTTTTATATACACCCACAATTTGAACTAAAGTATGGCCCCTGCTTCTCTTGTGGATGAAAACATATTTTGTGCCAAGTGTAGTTCCTTTTATTTGTTGTATTTCTTCCCCTTCTGTCTCAAATATATTTCTGGCCCAACTCCTGGTTGTCTCTGAAGGAGTTTTCTTCCTTACTTGGGCTTGTAAGGATCAGGTTAATACACAGGTATCTAGAAACAGTCTGTATGGACAGGAAGGAAACAGGTGACCATAGTTTTAAATTTGTGCACATCTTTTGGAGACAAGAACTGCTGCGCAGTCTAGCTGCTATGGATAAGAATTTATGTTAGGTAAGGGTGGTGACATGGATAATATATGATTTTTTTTTTCAAAAAGTCCTGAAAACCATAGACATTAGGAATGCAATCAGGCATTTTAATTAGCATTTTAATTTTGAGAAGAGAGTTTTGGATTAGTACACTTGTTGATTATAATGCATTTAATAGTGATTGATATGCCCAGTTTGATGCATAGCTCATTTATGTGTATCTTTATACCACACTTTGTAGCTTTGAGATAAATTGTTTAGAAGCTCATGGAACTGTCTATGATATTAAAACAAGTTTATTCCAAAATTGCTGATTTGTTTCACCAATGTTACTGAGCATCATTTTGTGTGTTTTTCAGGCCAAGTGCTCCCCCATGTTCTGGGGATAAAGTGTCAATGAAAACAAGGGTCCAGCCCTCAAGGAACTTACATTCTGTGATGCAGTGTTTTGCAAAGTGTGGTTCCCAAGACCATTAGTATCAGCATGTAGGGGATTGTTAGAAATGTTAATTCTCTGGCACCAACCCAGACCATATTGAATCTGAAACTCTGGGAGTGGGATTCAGCAATCTGTCTTTTAACAAGCTCTCCAGGTGATTGTGAAAGTTTCAGAACTGCAAAAGAGATGATAAACTAATGATTAAGCACAAAGAAATGCTAAATATTATAAAGAAAATAAGGGAAAGAAGATAGTATAAAAGGGTGTGATTTTATATAGTATGGGAGGGGAGTCCTCTTTGGGATGTTTTTGAGCGCGAATGATGTGAGAATGTGTGAGGGAATGCTTTGTAGTAACCTAGGTTAAAGATTTTAGTGAGTTGAAATATGGTTAGAATTGGGATGTTTCTTGAAGGCAAAATCTCCAGAATTTGCTGTTGAATTAATTGGAAATGTGGTGTGAGAGTGTGGGATGACCCTATGACTGTCGATGGTACCCATGGTGTCTGGCAGTAGTTCATGACTGGTGATACTTCGCAGTAAGATGGGAAACGATGGAATGTGGAAAGGCACAGAAAAGCAGGTTTGGGGAAAAGAGTGACACATTTGATTTCAGAAACCTTGTTTCAAAATCTCGTTAGCCATGTCAGAAGCTATATTTATGAGTCGGCCATTCAGGGGGAAGGTTGGGGCTGGAAATAATAACTGGGGAATTATTGTCATATAAATGGTATTTAAAGAAATGAGCTAGCTTGAGATTACCAAAGAAATGAAGTTAGAGACAGAAGGAAAGTGGTGTGAAGACCAAGTCCTGGGATATACCAACCTTAGGAGGTGGTGACGTGGGAGATGGTGCTAGGCAACAGATGGTGAAAATTTTAATGAATGCTAAGTAATATTTTACTTTTTTTTTTTTTTGAGATTGGTATGTTGAAATGGCAGTATCCTATCCCAGTCCCAAGTTTAATGCCTTCCTTGGACTTGCCATTTTTCTGTTTGGGTGTCCTTGGTACCACAGATCTTTCTTGACTTTCATAGGGCCTGGGTTTCTTGCCTTAGGGGGAGATGTTCTACGTTCCTTGTTTATGGGAACCAAACTCTTGGCTCCCTCAACTGTCTGCTGCTCTTAAAACTTAGGGATTGTGCAGGCAGCATAGAAAATTTTGCTTAGAAAAGAATATTGTCTCACTTGCCATCTTCAGTCTTTTTTTCCTAATTTCCTTTCCTTCTCATGAACTTTCAACAGAAAAACTATTTCCTTCACAGAGCTAAAAGAAAAATTAAATCTTTTTTGGCCTTGTTTTGTTTTTAAGTTAATAGTACTTGAATCATTTTGATAATTAACTTATTTAGTGCTACCTAGACAAATGTCTTTCTTAATGTTGAATTTAAATGTTGAGTTTTAGATTTGAATGTTCTGAGTTTTTGATGAAAACAACAGTGAAATTTATAATTACTAACTGGGTATATGATTCCTGGGATTTCCTTCAGAAAACAAAATTTCTATGATGTAGGAATGTATCACTTATGGCAAAAATGCTTTTAAAATTTGGATTATGAAAGAAAATAATCTGGACGATTCTCTTTCTAGAAAATTTTTTTGACTTAAAATCATTCACCAAACTCTATTGGGTATATTTAAAATGTCATTTGAGTTGCACATAGCTCTTTAGGAAGACACTTGGTATATATAATAAGGTTATTACTTTACGTGTATGCACCACTGACATAAGGTGTTTATATAGATAATAAACTTGTTAAGAAAGGAATGGCTAGATGACTTACCTAAGGATTCATACCTACTTAGTAGGGAATCAAGTTTTAGCCCAGTTTGCTTGTTGTCATATTCACTTGTGGAACCATCCATCACTGACCCAGGGGAGCAGCTTTGGAAGGGGATTGGGAGGAGTCCAGTAGAAACATACACTGTGGAATGAGCCTTCCTCCATACTTGTGATACAAAAAATTCTAGTACTACCCACAGTGTTTAGATCTGAGTGACAAGTTTTCAGAGCAGTTGTAGCCTTCTTGAGCTCTTCATAGCCTTATAATTCTAAAGCTGGAAAGTGTTTTAATGATAATCTATTTTCCTTCCTTTTGAAGGAGGAAATCACAGCCTAGAGTGGGTCATTACTTGCCAAAGTTTACTTCTTAGAAGAAAGGGTGGCTCTTCAGTTAGTTTTCTGACTATAACAAAAGGTTGCCAAGATCATGGTGTGTTCACTAAAAAGACGATTAAGTTGATTGTCTAAATCTCAAATTCAGTCAGGATGCTGCTTAGGCCAACTTCTAAAATTTGCCTGATAGCTAATTTCTTACTTTAAAATGTTAAGTTTTAATATATATCACACATGAAAGAGCATATATGACATATGTATTAATGCATGCACTTTTTAAATGTTTGAGTCAGTGCCTGTTGAGGCAGTCTGTTGCTCAGGCTGGAGTACAGTGACACAATCACAGATGAGGCTCACCACAGTCTTGACCATCTGGGCTCAGGCAGTCCTTCTGCCACAGCCTGAGTAGTTGGGACTCCAGGTGTGTGGCACCATGCCCAGCTAATTTTTTAATTTTTTTATTTTGAGAGATGGGGTCTCGCTATGTCACCGAGGCTGATCTTGAACTTCTGGACTTAAGCAGTTCTCCTGCCTTAGCCTCCCAAAGTGCTAGGTTTACAGGCATGAACCACTGCACCCAACACATGTGTATATTTTATAAAAAATATATTATTTTAATTATATATAGCTACATATGTATGTATTTAAAATAAGAAAAAAAAATATAAAAGGAACACACATGTACCCTACAGCTAAACCTAAGAAATAAACATTCTATAATCTTGGAAAACCCTATGTGTCCCTAATCTATTCCCACCCCCTTCCTTGTCCCGAGAGGTAACCTCTGTGAAGTACAGTCTTATGGTTAGAAGAGTAGAGCTACAACATTGCCTTGGACTCCTAGGCAAGTTATTAATGTCACTGTGCCTCACTTTCCTCATCTGTATAAAGGGAATAATAATATTAGCGTTGTGAGGACCAAATGAGGTCACTTATGCAACATGCTTAGGAAATATATCATGCAGCCCATTATTTGTTTTCAGTTTTTGTTATCTTCATGTTGAATTTTATATTCAAAGGAAGTGTAATGTTTCAACATGATAGACTTTTAAGGACTAAAAGTTGATTTTAGTAATAATGCTGTTTTTTTTTTGTGTTAAAATATTTTAGAATGAAAACATCCTGATTTCTCTTGGGTCTTTTTGATCATCGGTTTTACTTTATTACAGCACACTTTCAAAATATCCTTCTAAGTTGCTTCAATTGAACTAACATGGAAATTGTTTTGAACAAAGACCCTTTAACAACAGAGTCACTATTACAAAATATAACACCAGTCACTGTCTATATGATTTATTCTTAGCAGAATTTTGCTATTCTGCTGCATAACATTGTTGCAGACTGATTGCATTTGGATACAGTGGTGGGTGGTATTAGAATTTAGCTTTGTAAAATAATACTTTGGTTTTTGAGGGTTTGAGTTTACCACTGAGTTTACTAATGAGAACTTCTAAGAGTATGAGGTAATAAAGAGTTGAGAGACAAGAGGAGAGCTGACAAAATCAGACTTTGAAATGAGAAAATGAGGAACCAAAAACTGCTATCCTGTACTAAGAACCAAAGAAAATTTCTCACTTGGAGATTTTTTTATTTTCTCCGCATTTTTTTTTTTTTTTTTTGAGTTATAGTCTCACTCTGTTCCCCAGGCTGGGGTACAGTGGCATGCTCACTGCCACCCCAGCATCAACCTGCTGGGCTCCAGCGATCCTTCCGCCTCAGCCTTCCCAAATAACTGAAACAAGTGCATGCTACCATGCCTGGCTAATTTTTTGATTTACTGTGGAGATGAGGTCTCGCCAAGTTACCTGGGCTGTTCTCGAACCCGTGGGCCAGACAGTCACCTTATTTCGGCCTCCCAAAGTGCTAGGATTACAGGCATGAGTCACCACACCCTGCTGAATATTTATAAAACTGAAAATCAGTAATTGTTTTTCTAAGTAAAAAAAAATACCTTCAAACACTAGGACTTTGCAAAGTTGGTGAGACTTTGGATACTAAGATAAAATTCATTAGTAAGGTATTCTGAAACTTTTAATGCCACTTTTCTTTCTCCTGTCAAGTTATGCAATGATTATTGTATGAGACCTCTATGGTGCCTGGACAGCACACTTGAGGGTTGGTACATATCTTCACCTTCTTTACACATTGGTTTAGACACCCCAAAGATATTTCTTAGCTTCTAGTTGATGCTATTTTTCCCCAATAAAATTATTTTTCTTCCTACTAATGTTATTTTATTTATTTATTTATTTTGAGTTGGAGTCTCACTCTGTCGCCCAGACTGGAGTGCAGTGGCCAGGCAATCCACTCACCTCAGTCTCCCAAAGGCGCGGGATTACAGGCTGAGCCACCGAGCCCAATTTACTAATGTTATTTTTAAGTTGACTTCTAGTCAGCAACTCTATAGGCACCTGTCTGTTGGCTGTGTATTAATGCACCAGCAATAGTTTATTTTTGTTGAGATTGCATTGTATCTTTTCAAAAAAACTTATTTGCCTGTGATTAAATTTTTAAGCTGTATCCAGAATTTAAAATCTCACTTGAAAATTTACTTCCTTATCAAAATTTTTTAAAGCATCGCAATTAGAGCAAGCCATTATAGTAAAGGGAAGTAATATGGGCATGTATAATGAGACTTCTAAACCTCTAAGCATCTGGAAGCAGAGACCCATGTTCTGTGAATGATCTACAAATCTACTTAATGAGTTTGTAACAAGGCATGTGGTATTTGGGATAGGAAAGACTCAGTGCAAGCTATAATCCGTTCGGTTTTTAAAAACATTTAATGCCACTTACTATAGTGCCTGTCTTAAATTGATTTTTTTAGTTTGCTGAATCTCATTTTATGCCAACATGAGTTTGTATTGATAATATGGTATTTGTAAATGATGATGTATCCAAGTCCCTTATTGAAGCAAGCTATGAAACTAATACAGCATCTTCGGGTTTCCAAGCCATTAGGAAATACTTTTTTCCTTGTATTTTTTAACATGACGAATACTACAACAGAAACATGATTAAATAACTACTGAACATTTGAGAAGATTAACACATCTCCCCTTTCTAAATAGATATCCCAGAGAGTTATTAAGCATTTCTGATCTTATAGTTGATGATATTGTGTATACAACCTAATTGTTGCCCCCTTTTCTCTCTTTTTCTTCCTTAATAACATAAATATTGCTTCTGGTATTCAGTGAGTACGAAATAAATAGGCTATGAGCTGGATGTGCTGTTTCTTTCCTTTTTCCTCTGTCCTTCCCCCCACCCCAACCTGCATTTCTTGGCATCGTTCTGCTCTCTGTTTGTTAAAATTCTGACTCTGACGTAAAGGACTCACAGTGAGTGACCCTCGTGGCAAACCTGTAAAACATTATACAACATGAATAAGAACTTTCTTATTAGACCTGCAGCTGGCTGGGTGCAGACATATGGCAGCAAGGATGTTTTGGAAGAAAGGCATTGCTTGACAAAGAACCCAGTCTCTTGAATAAAGGTTTACACTGGCAATCCTTGATGTTTATAATACCCGATGCCAGGGGCAAAATTTTCCCCCTATTATATTGTTATTTTACTGTTTGAACCCCATCATTTTATATGTAGAGGTGGCTAAAATGTAGAAGCAGACATTTTATGTGTGTCTGTATAACTTTAAAAGAGAGAGGAAAAAAAAAAAGCAAAACCCACAGAACTTTCTCAGGCTCTGCCTACCCAGCTGGAAGTAAGTGCTGGATTCTCTGAAGCTCAGACTCAGATTGAAAGTCAGGGAGTTTGTGAGAATGTACTCTGTGCTTTGAAGCAGGATTTGAAATGATCATCACAGAGTTGCATAGGCTTTGTAATGCCCTGACAAATTTAATAGTTTATTTTGGTCATTACTGTTCTTTTTATCAGGGATAGTAATACTCAGTAACTAAAAAATTAAGACTGGGAATAATTTGCAATGTAGAAGGTTGTCATGTTGCTTAACATTTGATTTGCTGTTTCATCAGTCTTTTCAATGCAGCCCTGCTTTCATTTAATTCCCTTTATCAAATCTAGCATTATGAAGAACATGGCTATGTTTTGTGATCTTCACACGCTCACTGGTGTTGAATAATATATTGTGAAATGTTCTCATGGTGGCAGTTGAGTAGTTTCCTCCGGAGGGATAATGACACTTTGAATCAGAGGCACAGGAAGAACAGATAAGTTAAACCTAGTGGCTCGCCAAGGTAAATGAATAAAAGCTTCTACTTCTACAGAGATTATCTGTCTCCTTTTAGTGTGGATTCTTTGTAACCTAGATGATGTTTATAATGTTAAAAATTTTTGATGTGGCCATTGTCTTACTAGTCTTTGTTACATCTGTTATAAGTTAGTAATGAATTATTGTTAAATAAAGTATACTCATTGACCATATTTGATGGGATTTTTATTAACATCTTCACTTAACTACTGAGACAACTGAGGCATAGACCAGTACATGAGCTTTCTAGAGTGTGCACCATGGTGGAAGCAGACTGAGCTGGGATTGTAGCACATGGCAAATAGCTGCTCACTGACATTTTTTATAAGTACTATGATTTCCAAAAGTGAATATATATGAATATACTGAGGAGTGCATATTTATGGAAAAGACATAATGTTAACAGGGAATAGATTCTAGTTTTGAGAAAATGAAGAGCATCAGGAAAAGTGTTAATAAGAATATTTGCTGTACTCTGAATTATGAGGAACTGTTTTCCTGGATTTTAGACTTTCATGTGAAAAATTCTTAGACAGGACAGGTATGCTTGTTTTATTTTGTTGCTTTTATCTATATAATAAGAATGCAAGTCTTAAATATGTTCTAGAATCTTAAAAGTCATGGCTAGACAGGTCTTGGAGCACAACTAATTCAGGAGTCAAAAATCTCCAAATTATATCTGCCAGAAGAATTATATGGTTGATCACTATACACGACTTTTCCAATCAGGCTTTTCTAGAAAGTGCAGAAGGCAGTACAACTCTTATCAACAGCTTTTATTCAGTAAGTGCTATCAATACCACTTATCAAGTATATATTTAATTTTGAGAAAGTGAAAATTGCTCCATAGTTGACTTAGGAGCTCCTTTAGTCTAGCTTCCCTATTTTACAGTTGAGAAAGCTAAAATCCATATGATGAGTTGAATTTTATTCCCCCCAAAAGAATGTTGATATTCTGCCTCAAAATGTGACCTCAATTTGGAAATAGGGTCTTTAGAGAGGTAATCAAGTTAGACTGATGTCATTGGAATGGGCCTTAGGAAATTTGGACACAGACACATACTGAGTTAAGATGACCATCTGAAGACAGAGAATTTGAATGAGGCATTTATAAGCCAAGGAACCCAAGAAGCTAGGGAGAAGCAAGGAAGAATTCTTCTCTTACAGGTTTGAGAAAACATGGTCCTGTTGACACTTTAATTTCAGACTTCCACCCTCTAGAACTATGAGATAATAAATTACTGTTGTTCTAAGCTACTCAATGTGTTGTACTTTATTAAGGCTGCCCTAGCACACTAATACAGTATAGATATTAATGGCCATGGTCTCCTGGAGAATTAACTAGCAAGGTAGTCAAGTCTGGAACTCAGTTTGATTCCTAGTTCAGTGCTCAATGCCTGCCTCTAGAAATTATACTTTTTCATTTCTTTTTGAGTAAAGATAAATTCATCATATTCCACAAATTACATTAGCATTCTAGTATTGTCCCTTTTTTTGTTTTTAGTTATCTTTGTACAAGAATTGTTTCATTTATAACAAGTTCCTGAAATCTAATAATTACTGGCATAGACTTCATTTATTAAAAACAATACTCAAAATGGGGGAGATAAAAATTTTCATTCTTTTGACTTCTCACAGTTGATTAATGAAATCTAGAGGACACTATAATTTTTACATCTTTCTTTGCTTAATATAAACACCTCAAACTATACCTTATAAACTCTGCTGTAGTTCATGGTAGTCAAGGAATTAGAGTCCACTAAACTTAACCAGGTTACTACATCTCATGAGCATACCTTTCTCCAGATAGTAGGAATAACACTCAGAGTATACATTTCATGAGATAAATCTAATATGAGTACCAAATAACAGATTCAAATATAATTTTTTCAGGATTTACTATGGGTCTGCATATACATATTAATGACTATTTGATACATTTAAAAAAAGAGATGAGGTCTCACTGTATTGCCCAGGCTGAACTCAAACTCCTAGGCTGACCCTCTATCTCAGCCTCCCAAGGAGCTGGAGCTATAGAATTGGCACTATGGAAGAATCGTGCTTAATAATATTTCCCCCTTTTCAAGTTAAAATTAATTAGTAAATTAAAAAGAGAAATGTGTATGCCTCACTAAACTCAACAAATTAACAAAATGGAACAAGGATCAATCAAGTCCTGCCCCAGGCCTTTTGAGCTGTGTTACATTAATTGGAATAATGCTGCATTCATTTTGTAAAAATTAACCATGTTTTAAATACCTCCATGCAATATAGGTCTGACTGTGTTTAATTAAAACCTTATAGTAAGTTCAAACTTGGATTCTGAGAATGAAGAGATTTGTTATTGTCTGGTTCAGATTTCAGCCAAGACAAGCACTCTTCCTTATGTTAATCCAGAGGTCTGCACCTTTGAAATGTCATCCAAAACTAGGCTGCTTGAAGCTTTCAGAGGCTAACAGTGTTCTCCTTAATAGAATATATTTCTGATACCTACACAACTTTCCTCTTAGTTCCATCCTATAAGACCAGCTTCTATTTATTTTGATATCTTTAAAAAAATGCTCCATTATTTGTTCTACTAACCGCAGCAAAAGCAGTTACCCTTGTGTTAAAACAAACAAACAAACAAACAGCAACAACAAAAATCCTGCATCTAGGTAGACATCTTTCCCATATTTGTTCTTGTAGGATAGAGTAGAACACATTATGAGCTGCGATCCCTTTTATTCCATCCCTATTGGACAAAATAATGTTTATTTTCTGTGAAGAGGAATAATCTTAAAGATAATTCTGTATTTCTTATGCCTGACCTCAAATTTATAAAATGTATAGTCAAAGTTTTAAAAATTGTTTCACAATGTAAGTAGATTTCTTCTACACACAATCTTTATGTTAGATAAGAAAGCACTTTTCCTTTTGTTCTTTCATTTGCTCTATCATAAAGACCCTGCTAGTTCCATGAACTGGTAGTGCTTCCATAGTTCTTAGAAGCAGAAGCTCAGAGGAGTAAAATGAATTTCTGAAGTTTGCTTACATAGGAGAACAGAGACTTAAACCTTAATGTCAAATGTATTTTGTTGGGGGAAAAAAATGTACTGTAACTAATTCTTCGAATTTGGGGGAATATAGCTTCACTAAAGAGTTACAGTGTTAATTAAGAGACTAGACAATTATTAAATAATGATATTGGCTAGGCATGGTGGCTCATGCCTGTAATCTCATTACTTTGGGAGGTCAAGGTGGAAGGGTTGCTAGAAGCCAGGGGTTCAACACTGGCCTGGGCAACATAGTGAGACTCTGTTTCTACTTAAAAAATAATAATAAAATAAATACATATACAATACTACTATTTTGATCAAGCTAGTACTTTCTAAGATACCTAAGAAGTTAATTGCGTACTCTGAAAGACTATTATCAGAAGATTTGTTTTACATTGAAAATCTGGAGTGATTTTTAAATTGTTTATTTCATCTCTTAGGATTTTATTTTTACTTTAGAAACTTTGAAATAAGAATGTATCTTATGTCACTCATGCAAGTCTAATAAATCTGTTTTCTGTGGTTGGTAAATAGATAGATGTATACTGTTAAGTTTCAACCCATGCCCTAAGGGAGAGAAGTGGCAAACAGCAAAATATGAAACAAATATATTGTAAGCTTTAAGAAACTTTATTTTTAATAAGTTGATGTTCATGTACTAGTATATTCTCCAGATAGAAAGTAATTACAAAAAGTTATATAAAGAACCATAAGTAAAAGTAGTACTAGACAAGAATCTATGTTATAAAGATTTACGTATTAGACATTTGTCACATTCTTATTTAACATGGAATAATTTGTGGCTACACTAGATAGATATTTGAAATTATTTTGTAATTTGTTTTTGAAATTATTTAAAATCCCCATAATCATCAGTATTTATTAGGAGCTTACCAGGGCTGTTTTATGTATAAAAAGAGTCAGAGAAGGTCTCTGGTTTATTAAGTTTACAAATGAAGACTGACAGCACTGATGTGGTTAAACCTGACAGGCAAATGACTAGCATTCAATGTGAATATATCAGCGATACTGACATGAGAAACAAACATTTGGGTTGAGCAGGCACATTTATGTCAGGTTTTTTGTGTATTTTTTAAATGGAAACTTAACTCAATCAGAATATTAAGGGTCTTGTGCTATATTGAGAAAACTTCTAAACATAGTACAACTATGATATTAACAATATATCAGAACTCAAGCTGTCCCACTTGACATTTTGGTGTTTCTGTAATAGCTGATTTAACTAATTTATTAGTTCTGAAGTACCTACTGGGTGCCAGACATCGTGCCAGGCAAAGTGAATGGAAGCGAAAACTGCCGTCAAGGAGTTTGCGTGTTTTTAGATAGATATTTATAGTGCTGTATGAAAAGTACACAAATTATGAGTAATATTTTCCTCTTTCTGAGACTGCCCTTATTCATCTTCTTTAAGTAAATAAAATTCCATTCCAGGAATGTCTCCCAGTCTCTCCCATCTCTTCTATTCCTGTTGTCGCTGCCTTACACAGGTCCTCCTTATCTCTTGCTCTCTTGCCTGGATTATAGAACTGTTTCAAAACAGGTCTTTCTGTTCGTAGGCTCCCACTTTCATCAGACCCCATAGATTTCTTAGACTGTGTCTTTCTTCTAAAATACAAATCTGAACAAAACAGTGACTGCCTTAACCTCCAAATTTTTAAGTTCCTAGCTTGACATATTAGGACCTTCATACATTCAGAATTTTCTACCCCTGTTTTTAGTACATCCTAAGTACAGTTCTTCAGTGAACTTGTAGTCTTTTTCGGAGCAAATTATTCGTGTATTTTCACATTCTGAGCATTTGCCAATGGTGTTTTCTTCACCTGGCATGATCCTCCCACCACCCTCCCAACCCTCTCCATTTCTTTCTGATAAATCTTCTTTAGCCTTCAAACCACACATCAAATGGTTTATGCAGTCTTTCCTATAACTAAGGAACAAATATTTTAAGGTTTATAATATTATATTTTAATTCTTTATTTACATGTTTTGTTTCCTTCTAGAGAATGAGAGCTCCTTCTATATGGAATCTCATGTGCTTTCATCTCTCTCACCTAGCCTATGTCTGGCAGGTAGTAAGTGCTCAATGACTACTGAATTAGTGAATGATATATATGTAATATGGGTCTCCTCATCAAAGCATGTGTATCCCTGGCTTTCTGAAGGCCTTTGTTCCTTTGTTTGGTCAACTCCTCTTTTATTTGGTCCTCTCCTTTCAGTGAGTGGGCATGAGCTACCTCTAATGGATAATAGTGGCCCCAGTGGCAAAGCATTTATATTGATCCTCTTGGAAGGATGATTGCCATGAGATTGATATTTTTATCTTCTCCATCCATGTTCACTTTAAGTGCAATGTCCTGAGTGAGACAAGCCCTCACATTAATCTGTGTAATTAAAGAAATGGAAATATCAGTGCTTGGCAACCACTATAGACCTTTGGACACATTTTCTGCCTCCCATAGGGGGTTCAGGTGCAACTGAGATTTAAAATTACCTATTTAAAGGAATAAACGAATAATATTTTTTCCCCTTTGAAATGTCGACCTTCTATCTCCTTTTGCTGGCTTCTCTATTATGTTTTGATTTCTTTTTTTTTTTTTTTTGTTAATAATACCTGTTAACACAGCTGCAACATCACGCAAAAAACATGGATGAGATCATGAATATTTTATGGCATTAATCATTGAATGTGAAAGGGTGAGATGCTTGTATCCCAATTCATTATGTCTTTAGTTGACTAAGTCTTTCCTTGTTGGAATAGAAAGTAAGTGAATATGAACTTTAATAAAAAAGGTTAATTTTAATTCCACTTTTAGCAGGGGTCTTCTAAGTGACCTTGCCATCAGTTTTCTTCCCACAAGATCTCGCATTATACAAATAAGTTTCCATATGTTGATAGACTTGTCTTTCTGAAACATAGATATGTTCATATGATTCTTACTTTGAAGCATCTAATGCCTTCTCTTGCCTTTAAAGCATATTCTGTACTCTTGTACTTCATGTACAAGGTTCTATCTATCTTGACCTCAACCTAATTAGAATTCCTCCTCCACCTCTAGTAGTCTCCTATACATTAAAACCCAACTCAAACATCACATTCTATAGCTCAGTATTCACTGATGCCCCTACTTTTTGGGGAAGAATTCACTGTTTCCATTGTGATTTAATAGTGCCTATCTAATGATATGTAGAGTGATAAAATATAGAGTAAGAGCTAATGTTTTAAAGGCAGACCTTATGTGCTGTTCCCATTGTCTGTGGGACCTTTGGAGGATATTAAAGAATTCTCTGTATGTCACAATTCCATTATTTATGAAAGAAGGATGATTTTGCTCCAGAGGGTTATTTTGAAGATTTTAAAAATAAAGCATAAAAAATCTTTAGTGCATTCCTGGCACACAGTAAAAACTCAACCACTGATAGGACAATAAAATGTTTTATGTGCTTGCATTTTATTTTAATAACTGTATCTCTCTTCCCTATTAAGGTGAGATGGTCAGAAACCTGTCTTCATTGGATAGGCAGCAAGCAACATCTCTTGACATATAATATTAGATTATATGGTTATTATTGCTACTATATATGAAATATGTCGGTCAAGACATTAAATATTTGAAGAATTATTAAAAGATTACTAAAATAAGTTTTCAGTAGCCACATTAATGCTGAAATTGACATTCAAATGTTTTGAGAGGGGCTTTGATCACAGAGAAAAGAAAAATGAAAGCTACTGCATGAACCACAGTTAAATAACAAATACAAAAATGTTAGATATCAGATCTCCTAAGTGTAGAATTACTCCTGGAGCCAATTTAGAACTGCAAACCATGTACGTATTTATAAAATCTCCCTTTTGTTCAGAGTCTGCAGGTAGAATTAGTATAAATAAAAGAGTCCTACATCATTCCAGAGTAGCTACTTTTGGCAATAATGATCACCATGTACATCCTTATCACTTCTGTTAGAAACAAGTCATGCTTATATGTACTGTTTAATACAACTAAAATATCTCAACCATAAAGAAGTTCATTATAATTCCCTGTTTCACAATATTTTCAATGTTGCTTTCCAAATTTAAATGGTTTGTCTAATGTTTATAAGTTTTTCCTTAAGGGACTTATGTAGTGTGAGATGTGTTTATTAAAATATGATTCATATGTTATATAAATTAAGTATGTTATGTAACTTAAATTATACCAAGTAGTTTTTAGTATACTCACAGTTATGCAACCATCACTGCCATTTTCATCACCCCTGAAAAAACAGTTATACCATTAATAATCACTTCTCATTCCCACTTGCCTCCCTCCCACCGTCAGTCCCAATCAACTACTAATCTATTTTCTGTCTCTATAGATTACCTATTCTGGATTTTTCTTATAAAGAGGCTTAAACTATTTGTGGTCTTTTGTGATTGACCTTTTTCACTTAGCATGATATTTTGAAGATTTGTCCATGTGGTAGCATGTATTAGTACTATTTCATTCCTTTTTATTGCCAAATAACATTCCATTGTATGGATATACCATATTTTGTTTATCCATTGATTAGTTAATGGACATTTGAGTTTGCAGTTTCTGGCAATTATGAATAATGTTGCTGTGGACATTCATGTTCAAGTTTCTGTGTTTTCATTTCTCTTGAGTATATACCCAGGAGTGAAATTGCTGGATCATTTGGCAATGCTGTGCTTAAAGTTTTGAAAAACTGTCAAATGGTTTTCCAAAGTGTCTGTACCTTTGCCTTTCTACTAACACAGCATAAAAGTTCCCATTTTTCCACATTTTCAACAATACTTGTTATTTTCTGTGTGTATGTGTTTTATAAAATATTACTATAGTCATCCTAGTGGGTATGCGATATTATCTCATTGTGGTCTTGATTTGCATTTCCCCAGTAGCTAATTATGTTGAGCATCTTTTCATGTACTTGTTGGCCATTTGTATATCTTCTTTGGAGGAATATTTATTCAATTCTGTGCCCATTTTAAAATTATTTCTTTCTATTATTTAAGTGTAATTGTTCTGTATTTTATATACAAGTATTTAGGATACAAGTATCTTATCAGATTTAGGATTTGCAAGTATTTTGACCCCTTCCCTGGGCTGTCTTTTCATTTTCTTAATGACATTGTTATGTGTATTTATTTTTTAAAAAACAGACAAATTATTTTAAAGGCTAGATTTTAAGATTATTCATTTTCACAATTCATCTCTTATTAATTATTGTATTTTCTGAAATTCTTAGTTTTAGTAAGAGCTATAAAGCTTTGAATAACAAAATTCTTAATTTCATTGTTTTCCAGTCTGTGCTTTATGGTACATAGGATGATCCATGGGAAATGAATTCAGCTTCTAAGATGATTGAGAGATGTTATTTTCTTTGTTTCTTGTTATGAAGTCACAAGATTAAAGGACATATGATGTTCTACATTAAAAATAACATCTGTTTAGCCCAACATTTCCAAATATATGTTTTATTTATTTTTCCTAAAACAACTATTAAAACCAGGCTTTGTAATACATAATTCAAAATTTAAAAAAAAATCTATTCTCCAAACTTGTTTTACCTGGTTTGTAGTACTATGTGCATTTCTTTTAAATAGTGATAGCCTTTTTCTTAGTCTATATCCAGACACATGGTAACAAAAGAGACTGAGACACCCACAAATTATTCCTCCCATGTTTCTTTAAATCATGAGATTGAATTTGATATATGTATTCTCAATACATATGGAGAATCAAACTGATAACATAAATTGCTCCTCTATGTACCAATTGGGTGGATAGATAGGATTTTATACTTGTGCTTTTGGAGTGAATCCAAAGTTGGCTAATGTGTATGTCTGTTTCTTTTCCATTTTCAGGGTCTTTTCCAACGTGTATTTGCTGGCTGCCCTTATTGATACTCTTCAATAAGAAAGTGTGTGTGTGTGTGTGTGTGTGTGTGTGTGTGTGTGTGTGTGTGAGCGCACGCGCTTGTATATGTCTGCTCAAATAGAACTCAATGATGATGTTTTCATGGCTTCAGGATGTTGGGGCCGAAGAAATTATCTTTCCCTCTTGGTCACTTTGTGTCAGATGATTATTGCTTCAACTGCAGAATCCTATACCACTTCCAGGCATGAAAAATGGAAAGACAGAAAGGCAAAAGAGAAAAGCTAGCTGAGTTTTTCTTCTTTTTAAGAGTTCTCTTGGAAACCTCACACAGTGACTTCTGTCTGTATCTCATTGGTCAGGAGTGTGTCCTATGACCCCTGGTCTGTAAGGAAGTCGAGGTTGGGTGATGTGGCTTCCTAGCTGGGCCCACTGCCATTTCTGTGGAATTGGAGTTCTGTGAATACAGAAAAAGATGTGAACAGTGTAAGCAACTGGCAGTCTTTGTCATGTAATGCAAGCATAGGTAGAACATTCTGAGTTAGAGTGAAGGTGCAAAGCTTTTTTACTACTTGTATACTATTATTTCATCCCTGATCTTTCAGCACTTCAGACCATCTATATTTCCATCAAGAGGTGTTGCCAGATTTTAAAACTAAAACAAAAGGTATGGTATTGTAATTTTACAAACGTATACGTTTCACAAGTTGCTTTATTTATAGCAAAACAACTCTAGATAAGATGCAATTGAGGACAAAGAAGTATTTTTCCAACAATATAAGTTTTAAATTAACGCCTTATTTAAATTCCTAACTAGTTGACTTCCTTTATTAAATATTTCCCTGGCCTAAAACCAATCAGCCATTCTTTAAATGAATACTTATTGAGTTCCTTACCTGGTGCCAGTCATAAGGCACATAGAAAATAAGACCCAAAAGGTTTCTGCTGTCCTGAAACTCACTTTCCAGAATAGGAGACAGACAAAAGCAAGTAAAGACTGAGTATCTTTCATCCAAAATACTTGGGATCAGACTTTTCCTAATTTTAGAATAGTTGCATGGACATAAAGAGATATCTTGAAAATAAGACCCAAGTCTAAACATGAAATGCATTTATGTTTCATATACACCTTATATGTATAGCCTGAAGGCAATTTTATACAATGTTTTAAAAAATTATCAGCATGAAAAAAGTTATGTACATTGAATGAACAAAATGCAAAGATGTCATTATCTCAGCCACTCATATGGGCAATCTGTGGCATCATGTTGGTGCTCAAAAGTTTAACATATTGGAGCATTTTGGATTTCAGATTGTCATCTGGGGGATGCCAAAGCTGTAATGAAATAATTAGACAAGATTATTTCAGTTTACAGTAAGTGAAGGAAATAGACATGGTGTATGTTGAAGAGTAATAGGGAAAGATGAAGGTAAGACTGATCTTTTTTTGTTTACTCCTTAAATCCAGCACCTGGTACTAAGGCTGGTGCTGGCTAGTTGCTCAGTATATATTCGTTGGTGTTTGATGAATGGATGATTAATCAGTTGCAGAAAGTGTCTCCGAGGATGTGTTATTTGAAATGAACTTGAAAAATAAGAATGAACCAGTAATGCTAAGAAATATAAAAATGTATTCCAGGCAGGGTGAACAGTCTCCAAACTTTGTAGTTGTAACGGTGAGATCAAATTTAATTATAAAATAAATGAGAAACTGATGAATGGTGTCATATTGATTATCTCATCTGAGCATCATAAAAATTATGTGAAGTAATTATTGTTTCCATTTTGAAAATGAAGAAACTGAACTTAGAAATTGTAGAATAACTTTTCCAGATCATGTAACTGGTAAGAGTGAAATTGGGACTCAATTACAAGAAATTTGGCTCCAGAGTTTACCCCTAACCACTGTGCAATGGTATAACCTGTGTTATGTACAATAACATATAACAGGAGTAGATTGTTAAATCAGCAAGAAGAGAGTGGCTAGAAATAATATACCTGCCAATTTAATCTATTAGATTCAATTTTTATCACATTGTCTAGTCATGACTTATGAATTGAATATATAACACACTTTCTCTAAGCCTCTGATTATTTTTCTCTTTCTAAGTCAAAATTGTCTTTGTGTATTAAATTATGAACTGGATTATCATAAGAGGTCTAGTTTATGGTTCCAATGAACTCTGAATATATGGGACTTGAAAAAATAAATTTAGTTAGAATAATGATAGCTTGAGAGAGGAAAATTATTACAAACTCAAGGTGGGAAGTCCAGTTTGGCTGTATTTTTAAAGTTGCAACTATATGTTGCATGATTTTTTGATTCTGAAAGATTGAATCTACCATCTTCTGAACTTGTTATCTCGGGTTTGGGGATATACCCAGCAACCAAAACAGCATAAAAATAGTCATTTCTTCATGACAACTTCCAGAAAAGTATAAATCTAGGCTAAAAAGAAAATCACTTCTGCATTAGAATGTCTGTAAAGTGACAATAACTTTCAATTTTCAATTGTGACTTTCTGATTATTTTTGAATTTCACAATCCTAAATTTTAAATTCCTCCACAAAGATGAGAAACTGAAAAGTTTTCCTTAGCTATTTCATTTTAAAATTTTGGCTATGACATGACAACCGTATACAAGTATTTTGTCATGCTTTACCCTCCCCCACAGTTTTGTAATATAGTTGATGGTGAAACATGTGATGAAACATTTAATACTCCAAATTCTGTTTGGAAAAAAAGACCCAATATGTTTAATTGATTTTTTTAACCATTTACTTCCTTTAAGATATACCCCTCTGAAAATAATTCAGAGTTTTCAATTTAGATATATAATAAGATAAGCCAAGAATCCTATCCATTATATATTATTGATTAAAATTTGCAAGATCAGTGGTATTCAGCATAATAAAAGCTTTCTTTTGTACAATTCAGAATGATGTGTAATAGCTATTGTTAAGTTGTATTTTACTATTTCCTTGTGTCTTCTTTTTATACTCACTTTTAGTTTTTTCCTCTTTTTAATATTTTGTCTTTAATCAAGGGTTAGTACATGGTAGTTGCTTGAAAAGAAAACAGTGAATAAGTCTCTCATTCTTATAACTGTGATAAGAACAGGCACAGAAGTGCCTGGGAATCCTTTCTGCACCTGCAATTCTATCCACTTCAGTTAATTAAATACGGTTTTAGATCTTACTCTACTCCCCCCCCCATTTCTTTTCTTTTCCTTGCCACATAATCTTGTATTCCAAGTTTTTTGTCGAGTAGCAATTCGTACAATATATCCCAAAAAAGGAATAAATTTCTGAGAAAACTTGTTCTTTTTCCTGAAAAAGATTATTGACTTTATTGTGAAAACAAACAAATAAACAAACACAAACCCATACAATTACTTTCAACATATCAAATGGGTCTTGGAGCTGTGACGAATTAAAGAGCAATGTTAAATTTGAGGGCAGATGCACTTCACCTGAAACTTGGTTTAAAAGGATATCTTCAGGTCTTATAATATTTTGTTTGCAGCAGCATTTAAGAAGCTGAAGAAAAAAAGCTGAAGACAAACTACACGTCTTTAAAATCTACTAATTGAAAGTGGAACTGAAGTAATTTTGGCAATAACTAACATCAGAGGAAAAAGAATAAGCCCAAGGGACATACAGTGGGACTGGTACATATCGTTTTTTGCCATTTAGTCAATCTATGCTCTTCTCAACAACCCTCCAAAGTCAAGCTGATTAGGGAGGGAGCAGTAGTGTGGAAAATCTTTGGAATTTTGTCTTTTTACTGAAGGATTTTGGCACGGATGAAAAATGCGGCTAAGTGTTGAATGAAATAAGACTAGGAAGTTTGCAAAAGCATTTTTGGAAAAAATGTCACTTTCACATTAAGAGAAAATTGTATAAAATAAATTTAGCATTTTAAATCATTTATAACTTAAAATGACCTCAATGCTTTAAGTCATATCAATTATTGAGATTTATTTATTTATTTATTTATTTATTTATTTTTTGAGTTGGAGTCTCACTCTGTGGCCTAGACTGGAATGCAGTGGCCGCTCCCGGCCACTGCAGCCTCGACCTGCCGGGCTCCGGCGATCCTTCCGCCTCAGCCTTCCGAGTAGCTGGAATTACAGGCATGCGCTACCACGCCTGGCTTATTTTTGAATTATTGTAGAGATGAGGTCTCGCTGCCCAGGCGGGTCTCAAACCCGCGGGCTCAGGCAATCCATTCACCTCAGCCTCCCAAAGGCGCGGGATTACAGGCTGAGCCACCGAGCCCAGGTTTGTTTTTATTTGTATTTTAGAAACAGGATATTGCTCAGGCTGGAGTCCAGTGTTACAGTCATAGCTCAGTGTAACCTCAAACTGCTGGACTCAAGTGATCCTCCTGCTTCAGCCTCCCAAGTAGCTAGGACAACAAGAATGCACCACTGGCCTGCCTAATTTTTAATAATTTTTTTGTAAGAATGGTGTCTCATCATGTTGCCCAGACTGGTCTTGAAGTCCATTCTTTCGCCTAGGTCTCCCAAAGTGCTGTGATTACAGGTATGAGCCACCATGCCCAGTCAATATTCATTTGAAAAAGCAATTTATTTATTATCTTTAAAGACCATTTCTAAAGAAGAAAATCTAAGTAGAGAATTTTCCTCTAATTTCGTTAGTTTTGTATCTATATGTAACAGTTTCAAAACTTAAATGTGTGTGTATATGTGTGTATTATAGGTCCATAAATGTAAACTATTTAGGGATCAAAGTAATTTTTTCATTTTTCAGTACATATTATTAATGTTAATATTACAGTCTAAGAAATTATATGCCATTTAACCAAATGCAATATATCAGAATGTTTGGTAAGGAGAAAGAAAAAGTATCTATCCAATTGCAAGAAATTATAAATTTCATTGAGTTAAAGCTTTTGCCACAAGTGAGGCTATGTCTAGATTTCATTATTTTCCCTAGGATTTTCATTTCTTTTCTAAAAAAAGAAGATCATTTTGTAGATTAATCTCATGAAGTTTCCCTGGTGGGTTTGGTTGAGTGTTAAAAATTTGCAGAAGAGAATAGCTTTGAATTAGTCCTTTAGTTAGGCATTATGTAAATGGATCCTAAATATATAGCAAAACTGATAAATATTAGCCTGATCCAGTCTTAGAACAACTGATGAAAAACTAGAAATAATAAATGAAGCCTGTATCTTATTTTTACGTTTCCTACTCAGTTATCCAAATTGACAAAAATAATGTAAGAGGTAGTTTATCCAAACTGTAAAATACAAATTTACAGTCACATTCTGTATAGTAATGCTACTCAGAAGGTTGAGTTTCAAAGTGAAGTTCATAGAATTAGTAAATTAATGCCATAATAATATCTTGTTTAACTATTTCACAAGAAAACTACATTTTGTTTTGTCTGCTTAGAATTTAAAATCATCTTTACTGTGGTTATTTTAGTACTATTTTCACAGAATTTTTGGAGTTTGTTTGCTTGGTTTGTTTTGCATATTGTTTTAGGCTCAATTATCAATTGCATTAGAAATTGTCTTTCATGAGACACTGTATAAATGGAACCTAAGTATTTAGGGAAATAACAGGCAAAGAGCTAGAAATAATGAAACTTTTATTTTACTTTTTAATGATAACATAAATTAGAAATTTTGCTGTGCTTTCAACTAACAAACAGTATACCCAAAGGTGCAAGCCTTTTCTATATTGAACAGACCCTCTGTTCCTTAGCTGATCTTTTCAAACATTTGTTATTTAGACCTCTCAGCCTTTTGTTATTCTTTATACCCCAGGAAGATTAAACTATTCAAGACCTCTCTTCATCAGCCATTAGTGTTAAAATTTGTATTTTCCAACTGTTATGCAGAAAATCATTCTGAATTTGGTTCAGGAGACTCAGTAGACTCCATAGTCATTATGCACATGTTATATGTTGCTCTGAGTGATGACACAGAACATTTAATTACAAATTTGATAAAATTTTGTAAATTGTGTTTTGGCACGGTCAAGGAATGGGGTTTTCTCATTCTAGTTTAATAGAAAGCAATCATATATATCATCTGAATTATACTTTTCTCAAATAATCAGAATGCAGTAACACCTAAATCATATAATATAGCTACTAACAGTTATAAAAATGTTAGCTCGCATTTAATGAGTTCTTCCTATACACTAGGAACTACGCAAAGCCTTTTTTATGTAATGACTCATTTAACACTTGTAAACTCACATGTTAATTGCTATTATTATCTAAATTCTGGAGCCACAGAAACTGAGGCACAAAGGCATTAAGTAACTTGTCTAGATCATGTGTCTAGTAAGACCATACATCAGATCAGAGGTGGGGTTTGAATCAATGTGGGGTCTAGAGCTCACATGCATAACCACTATGCTGTACTTTCTTACTGCTTTACTGCTTCAAGATCCAGTGTTGCCTCTGGATTGGCAGTTTCAATATTTGCTATGCTTACATAGAACATGGACCTGGATAGGTATACTCAGTCAATACTGAAAGAATGCATGAATGAATGAGTGAGTGGATGAATGCAGAAATGAATAATGATATGTGCTAATAGACAATTTGATATAATTAAACATCAGATACATAATTTACTATACATTTTGAGGTCATTCCATTGCCAGCATTTTATAATATGATTAATGTATAGTATTTACAAAGGATTTTCAGAGAAATTAAATTTTGCTCTTATTTCACTGTTTTAAAGGAGGTGAAGCTTAGAGAGTGAAAAAGGGATTCTAGAAAAATAAATCCAGCATGTTAACCACTGCCATGAGTTCCTTGAAGACAAGCCAAAACATTTCCTTTTTTCTTACCAATATACTTTAGTGCCAAGGACCTGATACTTAGTTTGGACTCTATATTTATTGTTATAAATAAATAATGACAATAAATTCCTAAGCATAACAGAAATAAGAAAGTTTATGATTTGCAATCAACCGATCAAAGTTTGAATCCATGGTTAACCACTAACTACTAATGCTGTTACTTCACCTATCTTAACTTATTTCCATAACCATAAAATAGGGATCGTATGCCTATATAATTTTTGGTGATACAATCATCATAAGAAAAAATCCATAAAACAGTAAAGATTATTTCTCAAAATGTGTTTGTGTGCCATGGAAAATTGTAATTCTCTCTTGAACAAAAAGGTTCTATGATCAAATACTTCTAGAAATTTTTAAGCTAAGTTCCTTTGCTTTAAGACTTGCTAACATGTACTGGGAACATCCAAGGAGGAATTATGTTATGCAGAATTTTATAAGCTTATTTTACTTTATGGCAGTGTTTTCGCAAAATATCTTACAAGGAAACAGTTTAAGCACGAGACTGGTGTGATTACATTATTATTAGTCATACCAAAAATGCAAATTAGCAATAAAAGTTACAAAAATTATAAGAAATCAAGATAAACAAGTTGTATTAAAAAAACAGAAACAGAAACTTTGTAAGATTAGTGGCAGCACATAGGTTTAATGTAATTATTGTCATTGTAATCACAGTGACAGAAATAGAATTATGGAAACATTCTAAACCAGTGTGTGGAAATATCATGTAATCATTGTTAGAAATAGATGTAGAACTTGTAGTAGATAGACTGGGATTTCAAACTCCAGAATATCTGAATTGTTGTCTGTTTGAAACCTTTTCATTACAAAATGTGTACTGGCTGCTAGGTTGAAATGCTGAGTTAGGATCTGCCAAGTCGAATGAATTTGGATGGTCAGCACCAACTGTGAAAGGAAAAAGTATCTGTTAATTTCAGTCATTTAGTGCTCTATTTTCAGGTTCTCAACGCTTTCTAAGAAGGGTCAGTTCTAAATAATTTTTTCCCCCTGCTAATTTGTCTGAAGATTTAAGATACGGGGTATGGGAAAAAGCTAAATTATTCTGGGAACAATAAGAGATTTAGATCCTGGGAAAGATCCTGGGGTAGGAAAGGCTTGGACCAGTATGTTGAAAATGACACACTTCTCTCGCCCCATCCCAAAAGTAAAGGACAAGAAGTGGTAACTGCCAAAAACAAAACACAACAAAACAAAAAATACTGTGTGGAAATACCTAACGGATATTTTCATGGCTCTTTGCGGTATTCTATATAACGTAACAATGTCCTTGTGTCTTCTCCATGAAATCTTCAATGAAACCAACATCACTTGATAATCCTTGTAGAGTAGGGATTAACTTGGCAAGTGAGAAGATGTGATGAAGTAGCTGTAATCAGGGCAGGCGTATTTGAGACATGACTGCAAGGTGTTCCTTGTGTGTCCAAAGAGGGCTCATGTCACATACCAGTTTGTAAATTAAATGATAAAAGAGAGTAAATATTTTTCAGCACCACCTGTATTGTCTTTCTAGATCTCAAACCCTTGTGTACACCCTTCAGGGTTGGGCAACAATATGCAGGAGCCTCAGGGATTCTGTTAGATCCTTTGACCTAGACCAAATGCATATTTGCAATGTCCTTTTTCTGAAGAGTGTAATGTAGTCTTCACATTCTTACTCCATTGATAAGAAGAGGCCGAGGAAAGGAAGACCAGAAAATAAGCAACTCCCTAAAAAGAAAAGATAAGGGCCAAGCTGGACCAAACTCCCTCTCAGAGATCTTTTTAAGTCAGGATACTTCTCTCACATAGAGCCTGTGGGCAGGGGGAACAAGCAGTTCAGGTTCAACTTCTCACCTGGAATTCTGGAGAGAGAAAATATAAGTAGTAAAGACATTAAAGAAAAGAGTGTGCCAAGGAAAGAATCCAATGCAACATGACAAAGTTAAAGAAGAGCTTTTAATTTGCTTATCAAATTAAAAAAACTTTATGCCCATCACTGTAAATGTATTAAAAGACAGCCCCTACTCTCATGCATTTTATGACTTGAGAAAACAAAGTGTATATGTAAGGGACAATAAAACTGTGGTATATACTGTAACTAATACAATAGTGCCTTTGTGGAGCGTGGTATATATTCTGAATAAATTCTAGCTATATTGAATAGAATTACATATTTGGGGAAAGAAGAATCCCTGGTCCATTTGTGCTTTTTCTAGAGAATTTTCTTTTGTAATTTTTAATTAATGGAACTAATGGTTAATTTGCAGACCAATTTTATACTAAAGGAAGGGAATAAATGCCAAACATATATCTACGATCACAAAGATCCAACCCCCTTTTAACATTTTAGCATAGGGATACTTTGCTTCTCCTTGAATGTACCATTCCTGCTCCTGCCTCAGGATCTTTGTATCCTGCTTCCTCTGTCTAACCTCAGGTATGTGTGTGGCTCTCTATATAGTTCTTTGATTAAATGTCACTTTTTCAGAAATGACTTCCCTCATCACCTGTGCTTGCATAGACTTAGCTCTACTTCCAGCCCCTACCCACCATTACCAACTCCTCCTTCTTCCTTTTATTCTACTCTGAACTTGTTTATAGTTTAATCATCACCTGGTATATTATGGTAATGTTTTTATCTTCTGTTTTCCTTCACTAGAATGTAGGAGCCAGTAGACAGAGATGCATCTTGCTTTGTTAAGGATGTACAGTTTGTGCCTAGAACAGTACCTAGCACACAAGAGGCATATGAAAAATATGTACTTAGTGAATAAATGATAAAAGAAAAAATGGGCTGTATGCTAAGTTATAAATTCTTATATGTATGTTATATGTTTTCAAAATACATTTTAGAAGTTTTCAGTGAATAAAAAAGAATGGCTTTCTTGAGAGCAATGCAAAGATAACTGCAGTGATTATTCCTTTCCATCATTTTTTTAATGTCTAAAATTCTCACCTCTTTAAAGTACATGCAAAGAATCATTTTTTCTTTCCTATTTCATCATGATTCTCTTGCAACTTTTATCCCTTTGGTAACAGTTATGGTGAATTTTTTTTTCTCCCAAGAACCCCTTAAAAGGCATTACTTTTTATATAAACAAACAATAGGAGAAAAACATATAAGAATTAAAGGAAAATGTTTAATCTACAGAAATATACTTTAACTATCTTCATTTCTCATGCTATTATTAAAAATATCTCTGCTTGGATAGAACCTTTTTGTTTCCATCCTGACTACTTTGCTTCTGTGAACTTTTTAAATTCTGTATTTGGCAGCCGTTTTGTTTTCCTTGGAGCTAAGTACCGTGTAACATACTGTTAGCTGAAGGCTGTGATGTAGAAATTTATTATTAAAAATAAAGGAAAGAGAGAAGAATTTATTCCATAAGGATCAAAATGACTTAGTGTCAAAGAAGTTAGGGTTTTCAAAATGCTTTTATTTAATAGTCTGTGTCTCTTTTCAAGGAAGTGGACTTTGTTTGATAGAAATACATTTAGGGGTCTTCATTTTACCTATCTTGGTTAATGGGATCTGAAAAAAGAGGAAGGAAATTTCTATTTTTTTTTTTAAAGAGAATTCCTTCATCAGATAGAAAGATTTTGTTTGCCATTTGCAGGAATAACCTTGGTGACCCATATATCCCCAGACCTCCTGGTAAAAATGCTTATTAAAATGTCATTACCCAGAGGAGTAATCATAATTAAATAGTCAAGTAGCCAAGAGGGTATTTTTTATAGACGGTGAGAGACAAACATGTTTTTTCTTCCAGAATTAAGTAGTCATGTACTCTTACCAACTAGAATATATTTGAATTGCCTATATTTTTATTCATTTTCTATTCTCTCTCTGTTTCTCTATTCCTGCTTCATTCCCTCTCCTTCTCCCTGTCTCTTCCTTCCTCTGTTTTTTATTTCTAGCAACTTTACATAACTAATCTTAAAATCATAAGCATTTTTACTCCAGAAAGAATATCATATCATCTTAATAAACTTTCTGACTCTTTTCTCAGAATTGCTCAGGTAGCAGGCTGCCATTCATTTAACTTGAAAGTCTGCCCAAGTGAGTTAAATTACGAAAAGAAAAAAATTACCGTTTCTACTTCTGTTACTTATTGTTCATGACCTATTAATGTTTTTTTACTTAATCCCACAATAATGTAAAATGACTACTTTGGTCATCTGCAATTTGACACTAATCCACTCTGTTTGATAGAATATTTTGAATTTCTTATTGATGTAATAGTGACATTAGTTTGCACTTAATTCTGAACATAGATGACTTCAACGTGCAAGTTGTCTTCTTTACTATTTATTGTAAATAACCATGTTTTTATTTGTTATAATCACAAGTCAAGAGAGTAAGAATGTGTAAAACATTTAGCCCTGTGGTTCTGCTTTAACAGGTTCTACTTACCAGTGGCCAAATGCCTCAGTTTAAACAATCTGTAATATTAAGCCAGTTTATCACACTATGGATTTTAAAAACTAGGATATTGAAAACATTCTGCTTGTTTTAGTCTCTGGTTCATGATCATGAAAACGTTCTGCTTGTTTTAGTGTCTGGTTCATGATCACTGTGTAAAACATGGTAAATTCCATGCTTTCCTTATTTTAGTTCTGATTCTGCAAAAATCTTACTCTCTTGATTTGTTATCAGAAAATATTTTCTCTTAAATGAATATGCTATGGATTACAATTTGTGTTTGTAATTTTTATTTAGCTCTCCTTGCAATGATACCCATGCCTGGTTGAATTTACTAACTTATCCTGATCCTGTTAAACTCATTAGTAGGAAGAATACTTGTCATAAAAGTTAGCCTTTTATATGTCAGAAGATTTTGATAAATCACTAGCAGCCGACTGCTCAGATTTATTGTCTCTTTAAAGTTTCCAAAAATAAGCATCTAGTCTTTCTATTTTTAATGCAAGGAATTCCCAAGGCCTCGATAAGGCAGGTGATTAAAATATGTAAAGAATTGTTTTTGATAGTTCTAGTAAACAACTAATAAAATGTTCTTAATATATGTTTCTAAATCATATTATTTATTTTATTAGTTAATGTGAACCTTATTATAATCAACTTTAAATTAATATTAATATTTTCTAGCAGATGTAAAGGCAAAAGATCTAGACATTTTTAAAAAGTAGAGCATTAAAAATATCAACTATGCAAGCATTTAATTTTATATGAAGATTATCTGGGCTAATGTACCCAAAACTGTGGGCTAGTAAAACTATAATTAAATCATTGCAATAATTCCAAGTTTTGCAATGATTAACTATGTCTTATTAAAAAATGAGTAGCTTAAAATTTTTTTTACTATATTTTCCACTTCCTATACCATGAGAATTTCATGTGTAATTTTTTAATAAAGACCTTGAAAGCCAAATTTTAATTACTGTATAATATTCTTTTCTATACTATAATTTATTGGATAGTTTTCCTTTTGATGGATATACATTGATTAACACATTATAATTACTGAATTTTTATACCTTAATTTACTGTTTGAAAGTATATTTTAACAGCATTGGGTATGCATTAAATTCTATGTATATCTAATATATGTATAAATATATATGTCTATATGATGTATTTATATGTGGGCATATATTTTAACAGCATTGGGTATGCATTAAATTCTATGTATATCTAATATATGCATAAATATATATGTCTATATGATGTATTTATATGTGGGCATATATATATATTTGCTATATACTAACAATATGTATGCTTACTTTACTCTCTAACTCTTCATCACATATTCAACATTGTTTAACAGGCAACAATACTACTATCTTGTCAATGTTTAAACTGAATTTCTTTCGCTTTCAATAAAATTTAGGTTTCTCCATAGATCTATGGACTATTGACATTTTTTCTGTAATTGTTCTTATTCTTTCCTCAATTTTTTACTACAGTTGGGCTTCTTTCAAAATTGTAAGAGCTTTTTATGTACTGAAGATATTTATTCTTTACTTACCATTTACTACAGATATTTTACCAATGTGATGATATTTGTGCCAGGGATTCTAAAGTTTTATTTGGATCAAATGGACATCTGTTGTAATTTCTTCAAAATGTTTAAAAGCAGATATAGATTTCTTTAAATCGTTTTATTTTCTAGAATAGGCTAAATACTTGCCTGAATTTTATCCTATTTATACTTTTATCTTTTAAAAAAATTTAACTTTAAAATTTAGAATTAATATGTGTTTGTTATAAGGTTAAGCTGTCATTTTCCCCCCAAAATGTCAGTGGTTTTTAATTTATTGAATAATTCATCAAATATTCATTGATATTTGATATTTTATTTTTCATATTTTGTTGGTACATATGCCTGTATTTATTTCAAACTGTTTACTCTATCTTATTCATTGGTATTTTGAGTGTTAAATGATGATCTCATAATTTGGATTGTTTTATAATATAGTTTAATAACCAACAGGGTATTTTAATTCCTTGTAGGATTTTCTGATTCTTTTTTTTAATTGTGATATTTTGATATGCATATACATAGTGAATTAATTACTACAGTCACATAAATTAACATCCATTGTCTCTCATACTTTTCAGTTTTTGTATTTGATAAGAATAACTGAAATCTACTCTTACAGCAAATTTCCAGTATATAATACATTAACTATAGTCCTCATGCTGTACATTAGATCTCTGGAGTTACTCATTCGATATAATTGATTGTATATGTTTATTGTTTGAGATGAAATTTATGTGGGTTTTTTTGAGTCGGAGTCTCACTCTGTCACCCAGGCTGGAGTGCAGTGGCACGGTCACAGCCACCGTAGCCTCAATCTGCTGAGCTCAGGCGATCCTTCCATCTGTTTTCCAAGTAACTGGGACTACAGGCACGTGCCACCATGCACAGCTAATTTTTCTTGATTTATTGTAGAGATGAAGTCTCGCCAAATTGCCCAGGCTGTTCTTGAACTCCTGGGCTCAGGCAATCCTCTCACCTTGGCTTCCCAAAGTGCTGGGGTTATAGACGTGAGCCACCGTGCTTAGCCTATGATCTTTTTAAATTAAAAAATACTATTAGCTTTTGATTGAAATTGAGTAAAACCTGTCTATTTGTTTGAGTAGAACTGGACACTTGATAATTTTATTAAAGGCAGTCTTCCTAACCTGTAGCACTGATGTTCAATAGTAAAGTTTTACCATTTTCTGTATGTGGTTATAAAACATTTTTTGATAATGTTCAAAGGTAAATATTTTGTTGTTGCTATTGTGAACAATTTTTTTGTTTGTTATTAAATCTACTAAGGAAGACTCTGTTATGTCGAAAAGCTAATAATGTACATAAATATATTTATAGTCCATCTTGATAGTGTGCTAGCTTATTAGCTGTAAATTGTTCTTGGTACTCATGAGTAGTAAGTGTACTGGATAATGAATGGAGTTTCATTCCTCTCAGTTGATGTCTTATATTCCCTTAATATTCTTCCTATTAAATTTTTTTTAAAAACATAAATATCCTACTTTGCAAGTAAAGTAGCTCAGGACTATTACAACTGTGGGAATAACTTGATAATATTTTAAAGTCTCTATTATTAGAAATCTACATTTTGTGTATTTGGGGGCATATTTTATATTAAATAATTATAATATTATCTTTACAGCTTATGGGGCATTCAGAATGGGACCACAAACGAGGGCCAAGAGGATCACAGGTAAGTTTTTTTCACCTTTTGTATTTTGTTTCTTAACACTTTCAGCCTTAAGTTTTCTATGACTTAAGGAATAATAAGTAGAGAGTGGAAGAGGCAAAATAACCATACCATTTGTTTCTATTTAGGTTGGCTATAATTAAAGTCCGGATTTTAAGTCCCAAAGCAGATGCTTGTATATCTGCCTTTCTGGTATCCCAGATTGGTTGTGTTTATATGAATACAGATTTTATATTCATCTGGTCCCTGCAGTATACATTTTGATCAGCAACCTACTCTCTTGATTTTATATATTTCCTTTGATAATTTTTTCATGTATTTTCTGTTTTTCTCTATTTTTCTGTTTTTGGTTAAATATTTTGAAATATAATCAGAGTAAACACTGAACTAATTAGAAGATTTTTGTCTCTAAATTAACTGTCTTCATCTAAGGGAAATAGAAAGATGAAAGGGCTTATTATTTTTGAAAAGAAACAAATTCTAAACCTTTCTATATTACCAGACTGTTTTCATTGTCTTACTTTATGTCTTAGGCAAGGAGAAAAGCTTCCATGACGCATTTATGCCTTTTAATGACCTAATTAGACAATGTGGATTTGTTTTGCTTCCATAATTACTTTGCCTGACAGAATAAAGACTGAGGTTTACACTAAGAGAATTATCTCTCCTCCAAGAGTATTTTGCAAAGAAATATAAAAATAATTTATCTCAGGGCACCCTATGTTTACCTGAGTATAAACATGCAAAATAAAAACTAATTGGGTGAAAATTTCTACTTCTGCTGCTCACATTTTTCATTTGATGCTAAAAATATGATTTTAAAGAGAGTTGAATGTGTAATACAATAAATGAAAGTTCATTGTGAAGTGTGAGCTTCTTCCAGGTGTGTTATAAAGCTGATGTGTATTTATGTTACTATTTTGTGTATATGGATAACTGTAATTAATTTAGGCCACTGAAAAAACCCAAATAAATCAGTTATTTTAGTTGAGATTTTAATAACTGTGATATTATTTTTGTCTCATAAATAATATAAGCAAATCCAATTAAACTAGGATTAATCAAAAGAATCTATGCCTTGCCTTTCTCCCCTTGTTCACACCCCCTTTTCTTCTTTCTCTTTGGCAACTCTCCTTCTCTATACATCTATAATATTTTAAATCAGAATTTGTTGCAAAGGTTGATAAGGAAGGGATAAAATTAATGTAAAGTAAACCAAGAAAAAAGTAAAGATGAGCACAAGTTAGAAAGTCCATGGTTTCTAATTATTGCCACCAATGATATTTTGATGTTCAAAACATGCCAAGCAACTTGTTGAGGACCTGTCTTTTTAATGTTATGCAGTACAATATATATAAAAATAATCATTTAAAATATATAGTATTTACTCCCTATGGCTTACTATGGTACAATTTATCTTCGGGTTTGGATTGGTCACTCTGTTAATATAAATTGAAAAAAAGTCTCATAAAAGTACAATATTGTTTGCAATTACTTTAAACATAAAAAAGAAACTCTTAAAATTCCAGATATTGCACATAGCTAGAAAATTTCAGAATTCCACATACAACATAAAATATTTTCATAAATAAAGTGTGATTATATTTGAAAGCCTGAGGTAGTTCCGAAAAGCAAAAGCATTAGAACATGCTTGCATGAATTACCATTCTAAACATCAAGGTCTTTCTTGGATCTCTCAACTAGCGAAATAGCTATTCTAAATATAGTATACCTTTGTTCCGCTTTGATTCCTCAACTCAGGTACAAGTCATCAAAGTAAAAAAGCAAAAAGACACACCAAAAAATAAAAGCAATGACAGCTACAATAAAAACATTATTCTTTGGAAATTCCAAGTTGATAAATTAAGCATTAAGTAATAACCTCCTATCTAATGCTAATTCCACATGGTGGGGGATGGGGGAAGACACTGTTTTTATGTCTTAGATCATTGATCCCTTCTTATCTTGCTATCATTTCCTTGGAAAATATGTCTAAAGTCTTTCAAAGAGAATTTTAGACAGGTTACATTTGAACACAGATCTCTTAATAGTTTGCTAACACTTCAAGGCCTTGCTCAAGTTCCTAGTTTAATTTATAACTGGTTTCTAAGTGTTTACTAAGTGTACAGGACTGTGGTGGGTCTAACTTTGAAGAAGAACTTAATGACGAGGTTACTGTTCTCCAAGAGCTCACAAATTATGGTTGGCACTAGAGTAAATATACTTGTATATATAATTCACATATAAGGCAGTCTGGCAGATGCACCACTACATACAGCGTGGTACATAATGACATATCCGTCAGTGATGGACTACATATACGATGGTAGATGATGATACCATTTTTTATTGTGCTCTTTCTATGTGTAATTATGTTTAGATACACACATACTTGTCATTGTGTTACAATTGCCTATGGTATTCAGTACAGTAAAGTGCTATACTGGTTTGTAGCCTAGGAGCAACAGGTTATACCATATAAGCTAGATGTGGAGTAGGCTATACCATCTAGGTATGTGGAAATACACTCTATGATGTTCCCACAATGACTAAATCCTCTAGCTTCACATTTTTCAGAACATATCCCTGTCCTTAAGCAAAGATATATAATATACCTTTGCCCCACTTTGATTCCTCAACTCAGGTAAAAATCGTCAAAGTAAAAAGCAAAAAGACATACCAGAAAATAAAATCAATGACAGCTACAACAAAAAAATTATTCTTTGGAAATTCCAGGTCGATAAATAAACAAAATGTGATGTGCTTTAGGTGGAAGAGAGTATTTCTTTCTCCCTGGGAGACCTAGGAATGGCTTCTTAGAAGTGGTGATATCTCAGCTGTGACTTCAAAGATGGCTCCTAAGATCTAAAAATCAACCTCCAATATGACCCCCGCAATTCCCCTACAGGGAATATACCTGAGGACCACAAATCACTCTATGAAAAAGATACCTGCATACATGTGTTTATTTCAGCATTATTCACAATAGCAAAAACATGGAACCAACCGTGTTGCCCATTGAAAGAGAATTGGATTAAAAAAATGTGGTGCATATACATGATGGAATATTATGCAGCCATAAAGGACAAAATTATAAACTTCGCAGCAACTTGGATGGACTTAGAAACTATAATACTGAGTTATCTATCACAGAAACAAAGAACCAAGTATCACATATTCTCACTAATAAGCGGACCTTGAGCAAGTATTTTAATTCTATAAGAAAGGGATTGGCAGTAGTGGGAAACTGCCAGGGGAGGGGTGGGGGCACACCTCATCAACAAATTTACCTGCATACTGAACATTTGTATACCTAACCCTGAATTGTACCTCACATCTTTAAAATTAAAAATTAAAAAAATACAATTAGATAGAATGAATAGGATTTAGTACATGGCATAATAGAATAACTATAGATAGAATAGCTGTAATTAACAATAGAATAACTATAGTTAACAATAATGTACTGTATATATTTTTAAAAACAAAAATAACTAATGGGAACATTCCTAACACAAAGAAATGATAATTGCTTGAGGTGATAGATACCTCAGTTACCCTGATTTGATCATTACATATTGCATGTCTGTATCAAAATATCATATGTACCCCATAAATATATCAATGGTTATGTACGTATAATAATTAAAAACCAAAATAAATAAGTAAATAAAAATAAAACCGTTTAAAAAATTTTAAAATAGTGCAAAGAGGAAAAAGTGGATGAAAAATCTATAGTAGATGTCTGAACAGAGGAGAGTGTAAGACACATTTGGGTATGTGTAAATTTTCTTTGTAATTTCATTATAAACACTGAAGGGGAAGTGTTGCAGGAATTACTGTGAAGGAATGATCTAGCGAATGTCATACCTTATTGTTAGATAGGAGGAAGAAGAAAACAGTCTAGAGTCAAACTGAGTACTGTAAGAATTAGGGTCATTAGCACTTGGTGTAGCAGGAATGTGATGAGCTTAGTGTTAGCAATGTTAAATGAGAAATGGAGATGACAATTTCAAAAGGAAGTTTCAGACACATACTGAGGGAGCATTCTGGTGCTCTGTAACCTGATTAGAGCAGAAGGTGTCAGTTTGGGAATTCTAATTATACAGGTGATAGTTAAAATATACCATTAGATAAATTCCCAGAAGAAAACTATTAAAAGAGGAAAACAGAAGAAAGGCAGATTATTGGACAGTATTTAGTGTAACAGCTGAGAGGAAACTGGGAAGAGAGTTAATGAATACACATGTTCTCACTGGAAACCAGATGGAGGAAAAATAATTTAGAACCAATAATAATATAATATCAAGTTACACCAAGGAGAGAGCTGAGACCACAGACAAAGTTCAAGAAAATAAATATAAAAAATATCTTTGGATTTAGTGATTAGGAGTACCTCAGTGAACTTTGAGTAGCAGTTTTGAGAAAGAAGTAGTGGAAAGTAGAATACAGAAGAGAACGGTGTATGATAGTGGAAAATTCTCTTGAAAGAACTTTATTTTAGAAAGTTAGAAAGACAGTAAAAGTGAGTAAAATTTATTCTTATGCTAGGATGACACCTGTGTCTTAATTACTGGCAAATGAAAAGAATTAGTATGGAAAAAGAAAAACAGAAAATTCAGGGACAGGAGTGTACTTTCTTCCAAAGGAGTCCTTTTGGCACCTGTTTATGTGTTTTCCTCACAGACAATCAACCCCTCATCCCTACCAAACCTGTCACTTATACTGTTTCAGAAAAACTAGCCTCATTCTCAAATGAACTACTAGATAAATCCACCAAAATGTAGTACACATGGAGAAGCTTTGGAAAGATAGTAGAGATATTTCTACCAGAAAAAGAAGAAATAGGGACAGAGTCTTAAAATGAAAAAAATACTGTTTCCATTTCTTGATAGAGACCAGATGCATAAAGTTGAAGTTGTAATAGTGAAAACTCTTTAATGGTAGAAAACATAAAGAATAAGTATTGTTTTCAATATCTAAGGAGGATGATTACATTTGGTTTCTGAGCACCAGGAAATGCCTCATCAAAATCAGAGAGCTCTCTCAGATGTGAGTGTGTTTGCCTGCAAGATACAAATTTTAACATATTTTTCTTTGGTTTGAATAACATAAATATATGTTACATAATTTTTTTAGCCTTTGAGATATCAAAAATGAACAAAACAACTTTGACCTTCAAGCAGCATATAATTTTGTCTAAAGTCAGCCTTAATCATTGCTAGAATGGTGTTAACCTTATTCTGACTTCCCCTTAGGTGCTTGATAAGTAAGAGATTTTCTCAAATTTGCATTCATCCTTAAAAATTATATCATGTACATTATTACAGAATTTAAGAAGGTACACTTTTCATATTAAATACTTGTCACATAGAAAAATACTTATTTTACTTCAAGTAAATTCCAACACTTAATTGCATATGACTCTTTAGACTCAGCAGGATTTCATTCAAGTTGACTTATTTTACTTTATTCTCTGATATAATTAGTCAACTCACTCATAGCTTTCTGGCTGATTTTTTCTTCTTTCTTCTTTTTTAAAGCATGTAACTCTCAATAGTAGATCATCCAAATATAGGAAAGATGCTAAATGAATGATAAATAAACTTCCAGCAGCACACAGAACTCTTTTATCTGGAAGTGTTCCCAGTAATACCAAATGAAGTCAGAAAATGAAATTCTCAGAAGGCAGTTAGTTGGTTTTTTTTTTCTTTAAATTTTTGAAGAAAAGTTTTCCAGTGGGAAGCTAAGAGAGACAACACCTTTGAAATTATGTTCTTTTGAAAATTATGTTCTTTCTTTTCAAAGTGGTAGGAGGGAATTCCATGGGGGACAGTATTTACTTATCACTTAGTTGATGGTCGCTGTGGAAAAGATTAGCTCAATTTGTGCATTTGTAAACTTCCTAACATTTTAATGTATTGAAAACCAGCAGGCTCTTTACTCATTTATTATATTATTGATATTTTACTAACTGCTTGGCTTTATTGATGATATTTAAAAACACTTACTAAGGACGGTTTCTTTGGTTTTGCAGAAGTTTGTTTTCTTTGGTTTTGCAGAAGTTTGTTAGTTTGATGAAGTCCCATTTATCTACCTTATCTCTTATGGCATGGGCACTTGGGGTTTTGATCAGAAATTGGTTGCCAGTTTCGATTTCCATAAGAGTGTCTCCTGCATTTTCTAAGGTTCTTATAGTTTGAGGTTTTACGTTTAGGTGTTTGATCCATTTAGGGTTGATATTTATGTATGGTGATACGTAGGGATCTTGTTTTAATCTTCTGCATGTGGTCAGCCAGTTCTTCCAGTACCATTTACTGAATAGGTTCTCCTCTCCGCAGTGGTTGGTAGTGGAGGCTTTGTCGAAGATGAGATGGTTGAGAAATTGAGGTTTTGCTTCTGGAATCTCTCTCCTGTTCCATTGGTCTATATGCCTGTTCTTGTACCAACTATTTTGATTGTTGTAGCTTTATAATAAAGTTTAAAGTCTGGGAGTGTGATATATTACTTTTTTTTTCCTGTTTGTTTTTTTCTGAGAATTGTTTTGGCTATTCACGACCATTTATGTTTTTATATGAATTCCTGTATTGTCATTCAGGTCTGAAAAGAATGCTGCTGGTAATTAAATGAGTATTGCATTAAGTCTCTAGATTGCCTTGGTAGAGTGGAATCTTAACAACATTGATTCTTCCAATTCATGAGCATGGAATATTTTTCCATTGGTTTGGGTCCTCTTTGAGCAGTGTTTTGTAGTTTTCATTGTAAAGGTATTTGACTTCTCTGGTTAGGAAGATGCCAAGGTATTTGATTTTCTTTTTTTGTGTGTGTGGCAATTGTGAATGGGATTGTTCTTTTTATTTGGGTCCTGTTTGTTTATTGCTTGGTATATAGAAATGCGACTGTCTTTTGCACGTTTATTTTATACCTTGAGACTTTGCCAAAGTCCTTTATAAGTGCAAGTAGGAAGGCAGCCTGTGGACTGGGGAAAAAATTTTTACCAACTGTATATCTGACAAAGGCCTAAGCATCTAGGATCTACAAGGAACTCAAACATGCTGAAAAGAAAAAAACCAAACACCTCCATTACAAAGTGGACAGAAGATATGACTAAACATTTCTCAAAAGAAGACATACAAGCAGCCAACAGATACATGAAAAAAAATTATCTGTCTCACTAGTCATCAAAGAAATGTAAATTAAAACCACACTGAGATACCACTTAACTCCAGTCAGAATGGCCATCAGCAATAACTCAGAAAACAACAAATGCCGGAGAGGATACACTGTTGGTGGGAGTGTAAACTAGTATAACCTCTGCGAAAAATAGTTTGGCTATTCCTAAAAGGTCTAAAAATCAACCTTCCATATGACCCTGTAATCCCCCTACTGAGAATCTACCTGGTGGAACTCAAATCACTCTATGAAAAAAGATACCTACACGCATGTTTATTGCAGCATTGTTCACAATAGCAAAAGCATGGAACCAACCATGCTGCCTATCGAAAGAGGACTGGATAAAAATGTGGTACTTATGCACGATGGAATGTTACACGGCCATTAAGAAGGAGAAAATTATGAACTTCACAGCAACTTGCATGGACTTAGAGTCTATAATACTGAGTGATCTATCACAGAAACAAATAACTGAGTATCACATGTTCTCACTCATAAGTGTGCCTTGAACATTTATCATAATACTATAAAAAAGGACTGTCAGTTAGTGGGAATTGCTGGGGGAGGGTGGGATTGGAAGTAGTGGGTACTGCAGGGGCAAGAAGATCGCACTTCATCAACAAGCGTACCTGCATAATGAACATTTGTTTACTTAACCCTGAATTGTACCTCACATCTTTAAAATAAAAAATTAAAAAAAAATACTTATTAAGAAACAAACTTTTGTGTTATCTATCTACCTTCAGATGATTAAAAATTTTCTTTAGGTAATGAAATTCTGGTTTGTATGTTTCTAAATAATTGAACTGTATTGTATATACAAGAAAATAATGAACTATTCTGGTGAAAATAGGTCATTAAATACCTAGACTATCAGCATGCTTAAAAATGACCTGAGACCTATATAGTAGCATGTTTTTAATGGTTTATCAAGTACTAGAGGCTCCAAACTTTAAAAATTCTTGAATAAAAGGCAATGACCTAGAATAATTAGCTTTTATAGTGTTAATTCACAAGGATTAATTTTGACGGAAGTCATTATACTACTTCTTTTATTTTTTTAAATCTAATAGGGTATTCAAGAGAATGAATGTGTTAATGATAGCCATTAAAGTTGATTAACCTAATTATTTGCCTACTATTGGTCTCATTTAGTGACAGGTCAATTCTTTTCTGGGGTAACTCATTTTGATAATAGAATGGGAAGAGTAATTTAAATGTCTTCCAGACTTATCTGCAATAATGTCATATATATTTATTAAAGTTACTACACATTTTAGAAAGATGACCAGTCGTATTTCCTAGGAATTTACTCCAAGGGATTAATGTGAGTGGATGGGGGTCCATTATTTCATCTCCCAAATGCCCAATGTGTTACCAAGGAATAATTTATACCCTAGATAAGAGCTGGTTGCCAGTGTTACTTTTTTTTTAAACAAATATAGTGTCTTTTACTTGCATTTCTTTCTCCTTTTTCATTTTTTCCCATATATTAATCTAACAACTGTTTATACTCGTTTAGAAATTGTTCTGATAATTGTTTCATTTTAGACAACTCTCCAAAGAAAGTTTTATTGTTTTGTTCTTGGGATTTTCTAAAATTTGTTTTTGTTGGAAAGTTGTTTAAATTTTGTTTATATGAACTAAGACCATACAATGAATATTTGCCTGGGTCTCACATGTTACAGAGGTGACCTTGTCTCATGCAGTAGTGACAGGGTCCTAAATCTCACATCCATTTTCTCCTGCTCTAGGAATCTTAAGTTTCATCCTTTGATCATTGTTACACAGACTTACAAAACTCTTCTGCTCTGTGGAATTGCTTTCATTTAGTTACAGTTTAGTATTATGCCATTAATTTGCATTCACAAAATTTATGACAATTTTAGAAAATTTTTGTTGATAATATTGTTGATGATGTCTACATAGTACACAGTGACAAGAGGATGTAGGAAAACTTCTCTTTGTTCTTTCCTCAGAGAAGGGGAAACAGTATTTCTATTTAACAGCTGAATTCACTATTTTATTACTTCTCTAGCATTCCTGCTCTGTATCCACCAGATGCCAGAAACCAACACCCCCAATCCTCCAGTTGTGATAAGAAAAATGTCCCCGGGGAGGCAAATTTGCTTCTAGTTAGAGCCACTGAGATTAGAGCATAATTTTATTGTCAGACATATAGAAGATAATAAATAAATATTTGCTTAATATTTCATATATGAAAATGGAAAAATGCTTCTTCAAGTATTTATACATTTGGGTTTTCAGGTTCAATCTTTATGTCTATCAAACAGCAGTTTTAAAGAACATATTCATTTCATTGTGAAGCGGTTTTCTCACAGTAGGATTATGTCCTAGAAAACTAGGAAAGGGGAAATGTACGCTTCCCACACTTGTGCATTCAAGAGATTCACGGGGCATCTGGAAAGAGAATTTGGCTCTGTTCACACAGTAGTTGCATGGAGCATATGCTTTTGGGGAACTGACGGATGACCTTGAGTAGTCACTCTTTAAAAGGCCCTGGTCTCTTTAAAAGAACACTGATGAGCAGAATCAAAGAAGTCCACAGAAATAAAAGGAAAAATTGCCACTGGCATTTATGCTTTTATTTCACCCTCCCATGTTCATAGATTAGTAAACATGTTGTTTAATACTTATTGAATGACCCTCTTATCTTGAGGACTGTGAACATCATTCACATAACTTGTGCACTGCTTTATTTAGCCAAAAATATTTAGCCAAATCATAACCTTGTGGTACCTTATATAGAACAAAACAAAATGAAATAAGCAGACATTGATAATGGGTGTTTATCTACAGGAGTGTAAATAGTTTAAGCACTAGACAAATTGACTTAGTGTACAAAAGCATACGTTGAGAGAAATAAAAACAATAAATATACCTATACTTTAAGCCAAGGGCAGTTTCTGACCATTTTTGCAGCTGTAGCTTTTATTCATATTGTTTCCCCCAGATATCTTGTTGTAAACTTTAATAAAATAATTAATAATGTAAGTATTTTGCGTGTAAGTGCCTATAAAGTAAATTTACACATTCTGGACATTAATTTTCTGACTCTAAAGTTTTGCTTTCCATTTACTAGAATGTCATAAGAAAGCATATGCTAACTTTAACAGTTAATTTTATCCTTGAATTGCAATATCGAACAAAGGGAAATAATGTTTATCCCATGCTGGTGATTTTATGCAATTCCTGGCATAGAGTAAGAACTTGTTTTTTATTAATTGTGAAAACAAACTCTAAAAGAGAAGTTTTGGGAATGGATTTTTTTATTTTTACTCTCTTATAAATAAAACTGATCGAAGAAAGATTGTGCCAAACATAATCTAATTCACATAGAAGACCAAAAAAAAAAAACCAAAAACCAAAAAACAAAAAACCAAGAGTAGACATATTGACTAGAACAAATAATCAGGTGGAGGAATAGATACAAGTGAGATAAGGTAAAAGGAGGCTGTGTGGCAATTGGAAGGCTAGAAAAGGTGAATTAAGGCAAAGGAAATGGAAAATGTTTCTGGGAAATGGCTGATCTTTTAAGAAAAATATTAACACCAGTTTTGGTATACTAACAAAAAATACCAAGATACAGATTTTTAGTATATTCTTGGTGCAATTTTTTAGCACTTAGAGAAAGCAAATGCTTTTTTGTTTTTTTTGAGTTGGAGTCTCACTCTGTCACCCACACTGGAGTGCAGTGGCCACTCCTGGCCACCCCAGCCTCGACCTGCTGGGCTCCGGCGATCCTTCCGCCTTAGCCTTCCAAGTAACCGGAATTGCAGGCATGCGCTACCACGCCCGGCTGATTTTTTGATTTATTGTAGAGATGAGGTCTCGCTGCCCAGGTGGGTCTCGAACCCGCTGGCTCAGGCAATCCATTCACCTCAGCCTCCCAAAGGCGCAGGATTACAGGCTGAGCCACCGAGCCTGGCTACAAATGCCTTTAAATTTACTGTCTTATTAATGAATATCCAGGGTAAATGTATAAAAATGTATTTCTAATATTATTAAAATCTTATTTATTGTACAGAAATTCTTCTTTACCTCACTCTATAGGACAAACTAAAAAATTGTTTAATAGCATTCTCCACAAGATTTTATATTGTCATCAAAGGTATTGCTTGTTGAGTTTTTTTTTCTTTTTTCTTTTTTCAAGTTTTACCTTGGGAGAACAAATATTGCTTAGCAGGTCTGTTCTCAGCATTAAATGATCATTCCTTTCTGTGCAAAATGTACAGTGTGTAAACATAAGTAGAGCCAACAAACTGGGGCTAATAACTACAAAGAAAAACCCTGGAACAACATTAGGGATATTGATGAACTAAAATCATCTTAAAAGTTACAAAAATGAAGCTTCTTGTCAGGTTTGATTTTCCAGATCATAGGATTTTTTTTTTTAATTGTGTTTTTTGTTTGTTTGTTGGGTGGTGTTGTTGTTGTGATGGTGGTGGTGATGCATTATGCAATGGCCAGTTCCTGGAAAACTCTAAGTGTTACAAGTTAAAGTTTGTTCTTGTTGGAAATCTGCAGGTTATCAAACTTGAATCAAAATAGTTTGCTTGCTGCCTTCTGTGGTTAAATTCTTCTGGGTGACAGTTTCCACTTGGACTTCTACAACTATTTCCATTTTAGAGTTTTGTAACTATGTTCTTTTGTTTTCAAATCATTTTAATCTCAAGTTTAGAGAAAGTTGTTTATACAGTATCAATGATACACACTTAAAAGAGCAACTTTTTTAAAGTATGAGAGACAAAAAAAAACCTGTCAGGAGGTTGTGGGTGAGACAAACAGATGGAGTCGAAATTTCAAAAGTAAACCAACATGGTCAGGAAGACTATGAAGTGCGAACAGATGTAAGAGTTCTAGTTCTGAAAGGCTTGGGAACAGAGGAATGGAAAGAAGTTGTCTATCAAAGATGATGCAGAAGAGACACATGATGAAAGGAAAAGACCATCTCATCAAGCAAGATAAGGACACAGCCATTGCAACCATGCTGAAAAGGTTAGAAACATACATGAAAGCCTATGGATTCTGGCAATAACGATTTGACCGTTTGACAAGTTTTAAACCCTATTTTACTGCTTGTTGTCCCCAGGCAGGTCTAAAGTGATTTAGTGTCATAACTTGGTGACAGTTCTCTTATAGTACTTCAAAAATATGGCTATTTGATGCATGCTTATTGCATTTTCAGGCCTTTGTATAATTTTTTAGAAAATGCTCCAGTTCACCATATAAGTTTGTGAAATCTAATCCTAGGAAAATGTAGTTTTCTTACTGATGGAGAAATCTATTGCATGTCTTTAAATAATTTTTGCTAAATGATATAATTGCAGAAGTCTTATTTTATACTGATTATGGCAACTCAGCACATACTGAAATTTTAATGGATATTTTAAAAATAAATGAAAACATGTTTTATGAAATTAAAGTTTAATTTATCCAAGTAAGTTTTTCTGAACCAGTGTGGCTTGAGGACATTTCTGTTAATCCATAATAAAATGTGGCAAGCTTCTTAGATTTGATGAAATTATGTCTAAAGCATGAAGAATAAGGCCAAAGAACTTTTTAATTTATTTATTATATTTTTCTGTGTTCTGGCTTTCCTGTTTCTAAAACATGCAGGTAAGCTGAGATTCCCCCATTTTAACATTCGTAATGCCATATTTTAGAATAGTGCTTTATTACTTTGTAAACTGACATTATGATATGAGGAAGAATTTGTCATGTTGGCATTAATTAAGAAGATGGAGTTTAAATATAGACTTTTTTTTAAAATATAGGAACATGTGTTGTTATTCACGAGGCATATGGCTGTCCCTTCCCTTCCCTCCTTTTTTCTTTTCTCTTATTACATGGAATTTTTAAGTTCAGGAGTGATCCCATCTCATGCAGCTTAGGGATCTGAATTTTACATAAGGTCTTTAATAGAAACTAATGACACATGATATGACAAGACTTTTCACTATTTTTTGCTATTTATTTGGCTTAAAATCAATGGAACAAACTGAACTTGGCATTGCTATTTCTGTTCAAAAATAAGAAAAATATATAATTTTACTATTTCTTATGTTTTGGTCTTGGCACTGTGGGCTTTGTTTATGGAAAAAGTCAGGAGAGGAGAAAAGCATTATTTTAACTTCACATGATAAATAATCATACCAAACTGAAATTTCCTTAAAAAGTATTTGTCCTTTTTTCTTATTACAGTGCAGATTGCTACTAATTCAGTGCAAGTTCGAAACAATAAATAATGTTAATTTTTTCTTTAAATAGCATTATAGATTTAAATGCATCACTCAGATTATAACCTTATAAAGATATTTCACTAGGACTCAGCTAGTTTCTGCACCTATCCATTAGTAAAAGAAACCTTTCATTTTATTATGGATGTTATTTCCTCTTGACATTCTTTTAGCATAAAGAAAGAGTATTGAGATTTACCTTTAATAAAAATAATAATTAACATTTTTGTTAAGCTTTTAAATAAGTGTTTTACAGATATTATTAACTAATTTAAAACAATTTTTATCTGGAGTGAATTTCTGTCATATATTGATTAGGAAAAATAGGAATATAAGTAATGTCTGTGACTTCCAAATGTTTAAAGGACATTCTATTTTCATCATTTTATTCATTGGTAGTCATGAAAATTGTAATCAGTGGATATGGTATAGGAAGTAAGCCATTTTCCTGGAATGGACAGTTTATTATACATTTTATGTACATAGCAGGAAGCATAGGAGGGGCTCCTATTTGTTACACTAAGTATCAAAAGATTGAAGCATTCTCCCTTTCTTTTGTATTATGAAATACTTCAAACATACAGCAAATTACAGTGAATAATTAACAAAATTATATAGATTTAATACATCAACATTTTGCTATATTTGATTGAGTTTTTTGTTAATTGATAACTAGACAATTGTTCAAAAATATTTGTATTAAATTTTTCATAAAGTACACATTATTTTAATTAATAGATATATACTTAAACTTATTTTCCTATATTTGACCTTATAGGAATTTAGATAACATGGAAATAAATTAGTTTAGAGAGTATGTAAAATAATTAGAGAATATGGAAAAAATTAATTTTTTTAGGGAGACAAGCAATATTGACTTATTTTTAATTTTTTTAAGCTGAGTACATTGATAAATATGTACATAAGTAATATCTACTTTGATACTACCTGGAATAATAAGTATGTATTCAGAAATGGATTATCATAAATGCATGGATTTTGTCATAGTATGTCCTCTATTAAAAGTAGAATTATTGTCTCTTTAGAGATATTTATAAAAAATACAGGAAATTTTATTAACATTAAATATTATTTTCCAAATATCTAAGCTAGCTTTGGTAACCAAGTATTTTTGAAATCACATTTAAAAAAATCATTTCTATTATAGTCAATAGATCAACTTCTTAAAATCAGCTTTATTAAGAGAAATTATAAAATTATAAAACTGATGTTATTATGTTTTGCTACCCTGTCTTATAAAAATACTTTCTATACATTTTACAGGAATATTTAGTAGTTTTTTAACAGTTTAAAAGGCAAAGATGTTCTGTATATTTTTATTTTTAAAACCCATGTAATCATGTATGGAGAGTTAGGATTATGACTGGTGTATTTATCTCTTCTTTTATCACCTCGTAAGGATTGCTATATTTGCATACACAACAGAATAGTTTTTACAGAACAAAATTACAGGATAAGATAAGGATTGTAAAATCCAATAATACATCACTCTATTTAATATTTGTATCAATGCTTCATATAACAAAAAAATGCATTGTTATATTTGGCATTAAAAATCAGGAACTAATGTGTGAATGACAGTATAAGAATTTAGAATGTTTTATTATTAGACTTCAATTAAAATACTAAACTAGCAAGATTAAATTGAAGAGGAAGAAATAAAATTTTGCACTTAAGTTTTTAATGAAATTTTGGTATGAAAAATACCCACTTACTTGTTTATAAGCAAATGAAGAAACAAAAAGTAAGGCTTAAATATTGGGTTGACTTCATGCCCAATATCATATGGCTTTTCTAATAGTAAGTGCCACCTTGGGCTTTATTAACAGTAGTAATTATGGCCTGCAGAGCAGAAGAATTAATCGAATAAATTCTGCAGTGACCAGATGACCCCCTGCAGTTCTGAATGTACCATTTCAAGGGGACTGAAAAGCCGATATACTCACTAAATGATCTGTATGTCTATTAACAATGTCCCAGATGAAGTGGAAGTTTAACTTATAAAAGAGTACTTATGTTGAAAAGAAAGAAAAAAAAAATGCTCTCTTGAGACGCTAAAAGTGTTAGAATATAGACAGGGAGTGAGATATTTTCTTTGTAGTCCAATAAGATACTATTTGGACAAATGAATAGAACACAAGAACAATCAGATTTTAATTGAATATCAAGTTACTTCTGGCCATTCAGTTGATCTAAACGTAAAAATAAAATAAAACAGGGTAATGGTTTTTTCTGACTATGAAATTGTTCAAATGGTTGTTGCATAGAGAAGTTTCTGTTAGAGTAGGTGAGCTAATTTCATAAGGGTGTATTTTTAATTGTTTCCAAACAGTGACGAGCAGTGCAGGATACCAAAAGCTTTAATCTTCTGTTGTTGTATATTATCTCAATGCACCTCAGACAAGAGTCCTGTAACTCTGGTCTTTATTTAATGGAAATTTCCAAATCGAGGTGAACTTTGAGTTTTAAGGTCAAATCTATAATGTAATCTATGCAGAGTAGAATTGTCAATACTCCTTGGGGAACTATTTTAAAGCAGTCATTCCGCTATGGACTAGCAATAGCTATTCAGTATCATTTAGGGAGTTTATCAGACATTCTGATTGACAAGATTTTAGATGCAACTAGAAAATCTTGATTTTAAGACGTTGTCCAGGTGATGTGAGGTGGTTAATACTGTTAATTTAAAGGGGTGAGTATGGTTAGTGAACGGATTTCAGTACTTAAAATAATCTTTGTTTCACTTCTGCCTGCAATCCTAGGGTTAGAGCTGAATTTCTTGACTACTCATTGCTTGTTCATCTATAAATTCTGGGTGCTTGCATGTTAGGTTGATAGGAGTCATTTATTCATTAGTAGATGAAGGATAATGAAAATAACACTTGATGAGAAAATGAGGGCAAATAAATGAAAGTACTGACTTAAAAGACAGGGAAACAAAATTGAAGACCGATACAAGTTTCTCTTTTCACAACCTCTGTCACAAGTTCAATAATATTGCATAATTCCAAAAAGAGTCAGTCACATTGTAGTCTATATGAATGATACCCGTTGGAATTGTACAGCTGCACACATGATCCTTTTAAACCCTTTAAATATATTTCTACATATAATAGAATGACTATACTAAGACTAAATATGATTGTGTCATTCCAAATAACTTTCAGGAAAAGGACATAAGGCCTGTTATATTCTGACTCCTAGCTTTTCTACCAGCATCTTACTTCTCTATCTAAAATAGATAAAATTTCCTGTACTTTGAATGACATCATGCTATTTCACTTCTCTGTGCTTTTTTTACAAGTGCATTTTTTCTGCCTGTGATATATACTTTTTTCATTTTATCCTCCTGAATCCTTCTTCAGTACAGTTGAAATATTATCTGAGACCTACACTTATTTAAATATTAACTATGCTCTCATAACACATTTTACATGTATCATGCATTTATCATAGAACTTGGAATATTATGCAAAATTTTCCAAGAGTAAATTAATTAAATTAGAGTAAAGCTTCTCATATCCAAGTATCTTCTTTGAATCTCCCATAGTGATTGCCACCCAGGAGTTATTCAAGAAACATTGAATGAATGATTGAATGAATGAATGATGTATAAAATGGGAAATATGAGCACACAAAACTTCTCTTTAACCTACTTCACAATTTTCCTACAGCGTGGCCTCATTTGAATTACAGGATAACTGGAGTTCCAATCAGTAGTCATGAAAACTTGTTTTTTAAAAAAATGATAATTACTCTAATAAAATCTGAACTTTAATAAACATCTTATTACTCATTATACACAGTGACAATATCTTCCAAAATGTAAGGGAAAAGGTATGAATAACCTTTTTGTTCTATAATAACTTTCAACAGAAGTTATATTAGAGGATAGTTGAAAAACTTTAAAAAAGAAATCCAGAAAGTAATCCAAATCACATTTATCATAAACTTGTTCAACTTATTTCTTAAATGTATTTTTAGTTAATTTTTAATGGAGTACAAAAATACGATCTCAGGCCAAAAAAAAACTTCCCAGTAAAAGTTCTGGAATGATTTTTAAGATGTTACAAAACTATCTTAGAATGTTAGAGTATTTTATTAGCTTAGAACTCTTCACTAAATTCCCAAATAAAAACTAGATTTTTCTACCAAAGTAAAATACTAACTGGCACAAAACTTTGCAATCCTTATCTATTACCAAATCTACATTTATCTAAAGATTGACAATGTCTTTCCTCCTGCATTGTTTTTTCTATTTTCCTTGCGTATTAGTAGTATACTTAGCATTTTTGTGGTCCTTTATTAAAATTTATGGATGAACTTAAAAATATATAATGCCCTATCACAGTAGCAGGGAGTAGTACATATCTGTCAAAAGTATGAGCAGCCAAGTCATTTGTATATAAGATATGCAAATGATGCAAGTGATTATTCAGATGGTCATTACAATTCTGTAGTTTAGGCATGTATTTCATGCCTTACTTTGAAGTTATTTTTTTAATGTATGAAATATAAAATCAGAAATGCCAATATAGTACCTTTCCTCAATACTGTATTGGTTGGTATTTATCGGTCATTACCATTCAAAATGACTATTCTATATTTCTAAACACTTTGAAGTTTCCAAATTTGAGTTTTGGTTCATCTTGAAGTACTTAACTGGAGATTCATATGTCTTTTCATTTCATTGGCTTTGATGGCAAGTTTTTCTTACATGATAAGTAATTTATCATTGCCTCCTCTAACAAAAGATAAAAGACTTAAAATAAAATGTTAAAAATATACCTTGAGTTAATTAAAGGAAAAAGACAACAGTATTCATTAAATGTGTGTTTTTTGCCATATTATTTTTATTCACATAATTTACTTTAATCTACAAAACAGTTTCTGAGAATAGATAGCTTATTCAGTCAAGGTTTGGGGGCACTTCCTGTGTGTAGGGAGAGGGCTGGTAGTGAGGCAGTTCCATGGGAAACACGATAGATGAACTTTTGCTTCTCACGAATTTCATATTCTAGAGTTCTAGATGTTATTGTTACACCTTTACAAATGAAGAGAAAGACTTGAACAGTTTTTATGATTTGCCGAAGTCACAGAACTAGAAAGAAGCGGTTGTTTTCAAATCCACGTCTGCCTGGTTAGAAAAGCTTATTTTTGTCTCTTCTATGCTGTGTTACCTCTCATTAAGATATATTTAAGACCTGATTTATCATGAAGATATCAAAACATTTTGCCATACAAGGTCAAAAATTAAAATTTTTATACTGATGCTAATTATCATTTAAAATAAACTCATTTTTATTTAATGACTTACTAATTAATAACATAAGCCCTATCTTGTGATGAGGGTTATAAATTCTGAGTTCCATAAATTTAAATAACTGTAAGGTCAGTCTTTAAGTAGCAGTTTTCCAAACAGGCTTATAAATGTGCAGGAAACAAACATTTCAAAATACTTTTCTGACAAAAAATGGTGATTTCAGCCAAAAGAAATATCACACTATATTTTGTGCTGCCAAGCATGACTTACATAAATTAGATTTATTATGTACAGTACATGAAGAAGTTCCACTCCAAGCCTATACAGCTCTCTAACCTTTCCACTTTTACCATGTGTGCAGGAGGGCTGTTAAGGAAGTTCGTTTATTTATGATGGAGTAGAAATTACCTCTAAACATGAACTTTGGAAGACCTCTAAAAGTGATATAACATCTAATTTAACTAGCAGCAATCCACGGAGATAAAATGTGCTATACATCGTCTTCTTAAAATTGCACATCTGTGAGAGCAAAAGGTTATAATTACGCTTTCCTCGAATTTCATGAAACTACGCATTTTAAAGTATGGTCATTCAGGATTCCATACTAACTAAAATGAAAGACAGCTTCATGTGATGGTGAAGAGAATGATCTTTGAAGTAATGAAGATCCCAAGTCCACCATTAAATGTATATGTGATCTTAATGAGATCTTTAACCTCTGGGCGGCCTGGTTTTTTTTCATCTGGAAAATGAGATAATATAAACTAGTCTAAATGTTTGTTCTGTGGATAACAATGCATTGTGAGGCATTACATAAAAAAGAGCAAGTGGACTAAATACTTATTTAAATGATGGCTTTAAACAGCACCACTACCGTCGTCATATTGTCATCACCATCATCACCACACCACAATTATCTTGCCACCAGCACCACCATCACTACCTGTATCTCCTGCTGTACGAGCCGTATGTTCTGCACGATAAGCCCAGGTCTTCTCTCGTCTCATCCCTCAGCATATGACTACTTGATTCCTTGGGCCATAGAGAATCAACTTGCAAGGTCATCTTTGTCTAAATGTCCCTACTACGTCAATTGGTAGCATGTTTTTTATGTCTGTTTTCTAAAAACAAAGTGTCATCTTTCAGCAGAAGGGGATTATATGTCCCCTCATAATCAATTCCACTGAGATGATGATTAGCAGGAACCCACCATTACACCAGTTCCTTTGATACACAAGAGATGACATCATAACTGAGCTCCAAAATGGAAATATCTTCCTTCCAAGTTTCTATAAATGTCACTGAACATATTATTTATTGACTTATCTCTGACTACATGGGTAAGATAAATCATTTGAATTGGAATGCTTGCTTCTGAGGATGATATATTATTATTCACAAAGTATTTCTCAGGAATTTTCAGTGAGAATACCAATTTTGAGGTCCTGTATTTTACAAAACAAATTAAGACAGAGTTATCTTCACTAAAACTGGATTTAACTTTTTAATAGACATTCTTTTATTTATTTATTTATTTAATAATTAATCAGTATTTTTTATTATGGTTTTGTGGGGTACAGTTAAGGGTTAGGCGTACAATTACGTTTCATTCAGGCACCCTGTTGATAAGAGGTGTTTTCCCAGCCCCAGACAGATATTTGCTACTGTTAATCCCATCCCCCTCCCCCCACATAGTTTCCCAGTACCGTCAGTCATTTTCTTATAGTATTACATTGGATGTTCAAGGTCCATTATATGAGTGAGAACATGTGATATTCTGATCTTTGTTTCTGTGAGAGGTCACTCAGTATTATGGACTCTAGTTCCATCCAGGTTGCTGCGAAATTCATGATTTTGTTCTTTTTTATGGCTGCGTAGTATTCCATTGTGTATATGTACCACATTTTTAAAATCCAGTCCTCTTTTGATGGGCAGCATGGTTGTTTCCAGGTTCTTGCTATTGTGAACAACGCTGTGATAAACATACGTGTGCAGGTATCTTTTTTATAGAGTGATTTGTGTTCTTCAGGGTATATTCCCAGTAGGGGGATTGCAGGGTCATATGGAAGGTCAATTTTTAGAGCTTTTAGGAATCGCCATACTGCTTTCCACAGAGGTTGTACTAGTTTACACTCCCACCAACAGTGTAGAAGTGTTCCCTTTTCACCACACCCTCTCCAGCAGCTGTTATTTTTTGAGTTGTTGATAATTGCCATTCTGACTGGAGTTAGGTGGTATCTCAGTGTGGTTTTGATTTGCATCTCCCTGATGATTAGTGAGGTTGAGCATTTCTTCATGTGTTTGTTGGCTTCTCGAATGTCTTCTTTTGTGAAGTGTCTGTTCATATCTTTTGCCCATTTTATAATGGGGTTGTTTGTTTTCTTCTTTTCAGTACGTTTCAGTTCCTTGTAGATCCAGGATGTTAAGCCTTTGTCAGACCTAGAGTTGGCAAATACTTTTTCCCAGTCTGTAGGCTGAATAGACATTCTTTTACTTGGCATTAAGCAAAATGAAAACATAAATAAGTTTTAACCTACCCAATAGCTATCTATTTCATTAAGACTAGTATATTATCTAAAATTAAACTTTAAATTAATTAAGATGAAACTATTTTTAAAAGCTGTGATTAAAAGTAGTAGGGAAGATAAAGCTCTGTTTGAATAAATGATTACAGAAAAATGAATTTTAACCACAGGAAAATAAATTTATAATAGCCTTATAAGTTGTTTTTGATGTACAATTTGTGTACTAACTGATTAGGTATCTCCTGTTACCTACTAGTAACAGTGTGGCTTTATAGATGGGAGAGTGTTTGGGAATCTAATATCTAGGATCACATAAGTTATTATATAACAAATATTACACCCTCAGATTATTTAGGATCATCTGTAGACCTTCATCCAAGTGAAAAAGAGTTGTTTTCTGCTTCATTCTGAGTTAGGTCACAAGGTTCTGTTAATTTTAGCTGTTTACACAATTTTCACTGAAAGGCTGTTTCTTTAACCCTCCTTTTTTCTTTTTTGAGATTGAAGGACTTGGTTTGACCTGACATATGAGCTCTAATTGTCATATGATAAATTTGTTTCATTTCTTACACACATGATGATTTGCAAAAATGGTTTTTATTTTTATTTTTTATTTTTCGGAGTCAGTGTCCCACTCTGTCTCCCAGGCTGGAGTGCACATTATGGCCGCCACAGTCTTGATGGGCTGGGCTCAGGTGATCCGTTGACCTCAGTCTTCCAAGTAGCTTGAACCACAGGCATGCACCACCATGCCCAGCTAATTTTTTAATTTCTTGTAGAGATGAGGTATCATCAAGTTGCCCTAGCTAGTCTCAAACCCCTCGTCTCAGGCAATCCTCTCACCTCCCAAAGTGTTGGGAGTATAGGCATGAGTCACCACTCCTGGCTGGAATGGTTTTAATTTTAATGTATAACTAGTCAAATGCAAAAATGCTAATAGAGATTAGGTCAACATCGACATATATTCTAAATCAAAGAACATACACCTAGAAACTATTGCTAAATCTTAATTTGAACCTGTATTATACTAATCTATTATGTGAATGTTAACAAGAAAGTTGCTTAAATTTCAATATCACTGGTCTTTAAATTTTCTAAACATGACTTTTGGGCAAAAACATTATCTAATCTCTCTGAAGCAAGGAATTTGAAAACAAGATTAGTGTCAAATATTAATTGAATTGCGTGTACAATTTCATGTGTTATAATTTTTATGTTAAGTCTATTGACTGCTTGATTGACAGGAAATAGACAGCAAAATTGACTAACAGATGTGAACATACTGAAATACAGTATTATATACAACTATTTAAAAACAGAGAGATGAGTAGTTTGGCAGAAGCTTTAAGATATCTGGAAAGCAGGAAATACGTATTGCCTTAGTCTTACATAATGTAAAAGAACTAAATTATCTACTATCCATAAACAGAAAATAGGAACTGACTCTTTCAGCATTAAGCAGTCATTCACCAATGTAAATGAGACAGACAGACAGTTTTCGTTTTAAATATGCTGAAGTTATGGAAATTCACAAAAATATAATTTGTCAAGGAGAACACAATTTTCTTTTCAGTTACCTAAAGATATTGATCATGAGAATGTTATATATCTTTCCTTAGCCACATGCTATTGTAGGTCCAGATTGGCTTTCTCATTTTTCAAATTGTGTGTGTCTGATTATTAGAATACAAGATTCAGCAACCTACAGAGAGTAACATGGAGTTATACAAAGAAATAAAATAAAAGGATAAGATGAAAAAAATTGAATGAATCTATGCTATCCAGTTTCTACTTTTAGATTTGTTAATTTCAGAGCCAAACATACTTTTTTTGTTTGTTTGTTTGTTTTTTGAGTTGGAGTCTCACTCTATCGCCCAGACTGGAGTGCAGTGGCCGCTCCCGGCCACCGCAGCCTCGCCTGCTGTGCTCCAGCGATCCTTCCGCCTCAGCCTTCCGAGTAGCCGGAATTACAGGTGTGCGCTACCACGCCCGGCTGATTCTTTTGATTTATTGTAGAGATGAGGTCTTGCTGCCCAGGCGGGTCTTGAACCCGCGCAAACATACGTTTATAATTAGTTATTTGCATTTTATATTATGCTTACCTTTTATATTACCTTCATGACATATTACTATCAGTGTTCCTGTAAATGAGTATTCAAAAAACATTTGTTGAATATCTATTTTGTGCTAAGTGCTGTATATACAAGCTTAATTAAGCGTGATTCTTGCATACCTGAAAAAAGTTACACGTCATTAATTCATATATTGAGTCTTGTATCCAACATTGTGTCTCTTCTGGGTAGCAGACACTGTGGTAGGTATTGGAGATAGGAACACAAGAACCAAACTGCCTTGTTTTTAGTCTAATAGGTGAGGCATTCATAGTCCAGTGTGACTGGTGCTGTGTTGGCAGCATGCTCTGAGAATTATAGGAGCATATGAGAAGAATATATAAACAGATAGATCAAGAAATACCTGGTAGAAAGGAAACTACCTTTGAATTGACTCTTGAAAGTTGGAGTTGTCCAAGGGAAGAGGTTTGGAAAACTTTCTAGGCCATTGCAAAGTGCATAAAAGCTTAGAGGCATCTTAGTTCAGTAAAATGGGGTGGTGTGCTGGTTAGGAAGTGGTTTGAGACTAATGTAGATCACATCTTGCAAGACCTTATATTTTAAAATAACGCTTTCCTAAAGCTTTTGAAGGCCCTTGGGTTGGGAGCTAACATAATTAGATCTATGATTTAGGAAGATCATTCTGTGATAGTACCACAGGTAGAAAATGATTGAGCTGCATTTTAAAAGTCATTCTTATACCAGTACTCAGGTATCAGATGAGTTGAAGGCAAAAGGTTTGAGAAAGAAGGCTCAGAGACTATGACAGTAATGCTTATAAAATGCAAGCTGGACCAAGGTTTATTGTAGTGGCTCAGAGATAAGTTATAAGTTATGTCATGGCATGCCCTCAGAGAGGCCCTCTTCCACAACCCTGTCTACATCAGGTACTTTCCTCCTCACACATCATTGTGATTTACTACCATAGCCTTCCTTTTTATATTTATAAAAACTTGCAATATTTTTTTATATACACATTTATCTCCATAAATAGGCTGAACTCTTATATGCTTTATTCATAGTTGTGTTCCTAATGCTTAGCAAAACATTTGACACATAGTAGCTGTTTGATAAATAGTTGCATACATATGTGTGTGTATAAATAGGAAAAAGATGTGCTTTTTTTCTAATTGAGGCAACTAGGTATATATGGCATAGTCATTCACTGAGATAGGTGGTATAACAGTAGCAAATTTGGGGGGAAATATAAATTCAATGTCAAACTCATATAGACAGTTTCAATTAGAAGTCTTCATCATCTAAGACACAACTGCACATAGATTGTGAAATTTGTGGGAAAAGACTTGACTAGACATATAGATTTGGAAGTTTATAAGTTGTTCTCTCTCTCTCTCTCTCTTTTTAACTAAACCAGATGAGCTTACTCAAATACAGTGAGGGGAATGAGGCAATGGCACTCTACAATACAACAGAGCAGCAGCAAATGAAATAGCACTGTGTTAGATACACTTTATAGGAGGAAAGTATGAAATCTTCCCATGGTATCAAGTAGGAACTGGAACAAAGACTACCCAAACTATCCATGAACTCCCAAAACAAGGAATCAAAGAAAAGTTTTCCAATTTTAAAGAGCTAGCTAGAGCAAAGTTACATGAGTAAGTATGAAACTGCAGTGCTCTGGGTTCCCGGTGACGAGGTCCACATGGCTAGAACAGTACTCCGAAGCATGTAGTTCATGTGGGTCAAAAGTGTTGAAATGTGATGAAATGGTGGGTTAGGTAAGAACCAATGAGACACGCTTTGTTTACCTTGCTAAGGAGTTTGGAATTCAACTGGTAGGTTACAAGGAACCATCAAAGGATTTTTTTTTTTTTGAGTTGGAGTCTCACTCTGTTACTCAGACTGGAGTGCAGTGGCCGCTCCTGGCCACTGCAGCCTCGACCTGCTGTGCTCTGGTGATCCTTCTGCCTCAGCCTTCCAAGTAGCTGGAACTACAGGCGTCCGCTACACACCCGGCTAATTTTTGATTTATTGTAGAGATGAGGTCTCACCAAGTTGCCCAGGCAGGTCTCCAACCCTCAGGCTGAGGCAATCCACTCACCTCAGCCTCCCAAAGCACTGGGATTACAGGCTGAGTCACTGAGCCTGGCTCATCAAAGGATTTTAAGCAAAGAAGTTTTGCTAGTTTTTAGTCTCCCTCCTCACACAATGTCACTGAAGTGTGTATTTTTGTTTATCAGTGCATGTTCAGCTTAATGTGTGTTTTTGTGTAGCTCATACAAGGCTGGAAATCAGGAAACCTAAACTCAGACTCTAACTGGTTTAGCCCCTAACAAGCTACGTGATCTTGAGCCAAACAAGTCACTTCTTTATGTTCTAGCTTTGTTAATTTCAAAAAAAAAAACCATTGGATTATTTCTGTTATCTCTTTTCCCTTTAAAATTTTGAGGTTGTGTTCTGTAACTAGATATGGAATTTGACATCTCCTGTATTGTAAATGTAAATTTTATCTAACAAAAAACAGGAAAAAAGAGAAAGCATTTGAAACTGTAAAGACAATTGAAGTAACAGTTCTCACAAGATGGGAAGAAGGTAGAGATGTGAAATTGGAAATAAACAAGTAACAAATGTAGGCTTGATAAATTGACCAGAGTAGGAGAGTGGTTGTCCCTATGAGAATGCCCTCATCTTATTAAGTATATGTTCCAGAAGGAAACTGGACAGATTAGGGTCAATGGAGTTAGAATAAAATCTAAGATATTGTGTACACATTAAGTTTAACGTTATCTCTGGGAGTTTCCCACTATTCCAAGATAGTAAGAGGCAGTAGATACTCTAAAATGCCCCCAAAGGAAGCCTTCATAAATTGGCTATATTCCTTATGGTCTTTATTTTTAATTCAAGGACTGTGTCAGGGTAGACAAGATGGCACTACAGTATTAAACAGAACTCAACTCTCAAAACCATGAGTTCTGTTTGTTGCTTCCTTATGTATTGTTCATCATGCTTTGACTCTGGCTCTGTTCTGTATTGTCCTCACTCCAAGACAGAGATGATAGAGCAGCCACCACCTAAGACATTGTTAATCACAGTGATAGAGGGAGAAAGGGAGTCTAACTATAGAAATCAAGTTCCACATCTGGAAGTAATACACATGTGCATACACATACACATGCATATGCACTAACTCACTAATGCACAGGCAGAAAATATGAACATCCCAATAAGTACTATCATTTAGAAGAGGAAGAAAGGAAGTCACACAGCATCACTAACCTGACATAATTTCAAAATCTTACTAGGATGCTATTATAAAGTCCCAAATCCTGGAATTAGATTTTTTTTTTTTTTTAATATTAGACCCTAGTTCTGCTTCCTGGGAGTAAACTCTTGTCCGTTGTTCTCTGGGCCCCTGGCTCCACCCTTTAAGCTTCTCCCAGGTCTGATATCCTCCTGGACTACCTGTGAAATGATGACTGGGAAGCGTATACTTCTGGAGGGCTTAGCAGCTTCCTTTGTTGCATAGTTCTTTTTTTTTTTTTTTTTTTTGAGTTGGAGTCTCACTCTGTCACCCAGAATGGAGTGCAGTGGCCGCTCCCGGCCACCGAAGCCTTGACCTGCTGGGCTCCGGCGATCCTTCTGCCTCAGCCTTCCAAGTAGCTGGAACTACAGGCATGTGCTACCACACCCGGCTAATTTTTTATTTATTGTAGAGATGAGGGCTCATCAAGTTGCCCAGGCGGGTCTCGAACCCGCGGGCTCAGGCAATCCACTCACCTCAGCCTCCCAAAGGCACGGGATTACAGGCTGAGCCACTGAGCTCGGCTTGTTGCATAGATCTTAGTGGTTTAAGAGTTGGGTTAAGTACTGAAAGATGTTCTTATGGTAGTATAACCCTCTTAAAAACATAGCTCCTTTTAAAATTGATTCCATACAGCTTCATATGCTAATAACTGCACCCACAGTTTTTTTTTTTTTTTCTGGATAAATGTTTTAGATTTGCTGTATTTCTCTGTCCTTTAGGCCTTGTGCTTCTAACTCCAAATTTAGATGTTGATAATTTGAGACTGTCAGGCTTTCCTGGGAGAATCTGGCAACTTTTCCATAAAAAAACATTTTTAGTCTCTTTTCCCCTGAGTTATTTTATCCAACTGAAAAGATATATTGAGTACTATAGCATTAATTTGATTTTGCTCCAAGACATCTTAATTCATTCAGAGGCTTTATAATGGGTGTGATGACCATATCTTTATTAACCCTTACTGAGGCAGAGTTGAAATAGACATTTGTAGTTCAGTGTCCTTCTCAGTTTGTTTTTCTGTATTTAAGAATGGGAAACAATTGCCTTTTCCCTGTTCTTTGCTCCTTCTATTTTTTTCTTCATCTTTGTAAACAAATTTAGTCTTTTTGAGTTCACTTGTTTCCTATCATACCATGTCAAATACAGTGAACAGTAGCCAACACATGGTACTCACATCCTGTTTTCCAGTCTCTCAGGTTCATTAAGTCCCTTCTCTACTTTCTGAGACACTGTGTATGGTGTTACCACAGGCTTCTTTTCTGCATCATAAGGACTGCCACTTTCCACTAAGGGCAGATTCCTCACTACCTGCCCTTAGGCTCCTATCTTTTTGCTTCATACCTTCAGAATATTTTATGGCAACATCCTACTTCTGGGTGCCAGTTCTGAATATCTTTCTGTTATGCAATCAGCTGTGCTTACAGTGATTCAGAGTTCCACCATGGGTAATGTTTTGTTAAAAATCAAAGTAAGGTTTTTAGACTCAATCTATGTCAGAAAAAAAACAACCAAATAGGTAGAAATTGGGTAGGCAATGGCCTCTTTGACAGGAAGAAAAGCACCAATTGAAAGCTGGTCTAGAGTTGATTCATTATAAAGGAAATTTCAAAGATTTAAGAAACAACCTATTATTTGGGATATAGTCATGAGACCATGCACAGTAGATCAAAATTTGACAAATATAAGAACAACAGAAAATCAACTAAAATTGTATAGTTAGCATTAAAGAAGTATCTGCTTAATCAAATTTCATATAAGATGGTAACTTTGAAGGATGAATTAAAGTTGATTAGGGTGGGAGAGAAGAAGAGGTCATTTCAAAATTCAACTCATAACCACACGGTAATATTAAAAATATTCTAGGGTCCAAAAACATTTAGTCAAATTAGAACTGTGATCATAGCAATCAATGAACTAGTGTGCATTTTAACAAGCAAGGGCCTTCGGCTTCTTTTCTGTTGCTATTTCTATTGATCACGGGGCTAGGCAAATTGCTGCAAATTATATTTTGATATTTATTTTTTGTGACACCAAGAGCAATAGTGTGTCCTAAGTTAGATGAAAAAATGCATAGCCTAGTATTAAAGCAATGCTTCTCCACCCCCTCAGCACTCTCACGCGTTGCTTTCCTAACATGCAAATATGCAAGTATTTCCTAAAAGTGACAGCCAATGGTGTAAACTAATCTCCTGAATCTGGTTCTGGCATTTTCAAACTACTGTAGCACATAAAAGATAGTGGTGAAATATAAATAATAAATGGAAGGAAGAAATGACATGCTCTCCTTCTGCTTTCAGAAGCAAATGGAGGGTTTTACTATCAAGAAAATTACAGTCTCTAGGCTTGTTTATTACTGAGATTTTCAAACAACCTTCCTTATAATGAACTAATGTGGGTTTGGAAAAAATAGCAAAAGACGGTTCTTTCTAAATTTCCTTTTAAAATTATGAAAAACACTCAGAATATCAGACTTAATCACCAGCATAATAAAGGCAAACTAGAAGTGGTTTATCACCATGACAAATGTATTAAAATTACTTAGAACAGCAGGTAAAAAAATTATGACAAATGGAATACTTATTACCTAAAATTTTCAAACTTTCATGGCTTTGATGTAAAATTTTAGTTTTTTGTTTATTTTTGATTTCTAAAGTATCTTCAAAGCAACAAGCTGACTATGTAATATTGATACAGGTTATGAGAAAGTGATGGGGCACTAAGCAGAACATGTTTCCTAGCTTGGAGACAGAAGTCTGCTACCGTCTCATCAATTGCCTTTTTTCCTCATATTAGAATTTATTGCTAAATCAGTTTAACATCCCCATAGACATTGCAAACACAGCAACATAATAGATCATGCAATATTTTCTTCTTTAGGAATTAAGTATGTACTATCTACATATACACATATTTCTAAATGTAAATTCTATCGAGAAATCGTGGAATACTAGAATTATAATATTGGGCAAAACTCTATTGACTAATAGGATAAAGAAAAGAAGCTCCTTTCAAATAGTTAATTCTACATTCTAAAAATATGTGGATTATTTAGTTTGGGAAATATTTTTAAAATTTCCAAACTCTTAGCAAAAATCTGTTTCCTGATTCAGTCTTCTAAAGACACATTTTTACAAAAATATATTTATGTCCAAAATAAGACCTAAGAAAATATTCTTTTGTGGCCAGTTATTTTGAAAGTAGATATAAAAGACAATTATTTTTATGGGAATAATTACATTCATTTTGTAAATAATGCATTCTGTTTTTAAAAATTACACTACATTAAAATATTGCAGAATATTAAAGCAATAAAATTATAATGACATGAGTATATATACTTATATAGCATATAATTAAACTTAGAATGATTGATTGTAACATTGATCCATGTTACAAGCTAGGATCTGAAACAATATTCATTGCAACTATACAAATTGATATTTATAGGAATATATTTGAAACCATAGACTTTTTCATTTTTGCATTTGATTTTCTGTATCTATAAATAGAAATATTAATTTTGATATGATTCTTGATTTTAAAAACAAATGCATTGTACAGTGAAGTTCATGGTGGAATATAGAGGTGAAAAAATAAAAAAGGAATTGTATTTAGAAATAACATTCTCCCACAATGTTTACATGTAGGGGGAAAAAAGTTAATTTTAGAAATCACTAAAACTTAACAGTTCTTGAAAAGCGACTCCTCAAGGAACTCTTGAATTCCGCAGAACCTCAATTGTCTGAGAACTTTCACTTGTAACATGTCCAAATTCTATACAGTCAAGCCCCTGATGAGAAGCATGGTTGGTTTTTTTCCTTCAGAACTCAGATTCTGAAATACTCCCCTTGACTTTGCCTCATTTACAGTGTATATTCTTGAATTTAGAAACTTTATTTTTAAAATCATTTTAAATCTGTTCTCTTTATTTATCTGTTTTCTTATTACATGAAAAATAGTTTTCACTTAGGTAAGGCACTCAGAACATGTTTCACTTCTTTGTTTTCTTTGATACTCTCTAGAAAATATGTTGGAACTTTTTGCTTATTATTAAAAACTTAAAAGTACAAATCTATTGATAATGCATTGATCTCATTCTTCTCTAGTTGCTAATTTGACATTTTCCTCTGCCTGATTATGGCACAGCTTCCTGAATTTCTTATTTTCCATCCCCAAATCAACACTCACAGCTCATAAAAAACAGTAGTTACCAAATGATAAGTGGTTTTGAAAAACTTGCTTAGTTTATACATTCAGTGAAGATGTTGCCTCTAAATCAGCAGCTGCTAATGACCTTTTGTTCCAGAGAGCTGTTAGAGATGCAGTTGAAGTCTGGAACGGAAGCATAGGTTCGGCTTAGCCCAGAGTTGGTATTTTCCAACTGTACTTTGTTGAATTTTTGTCTTATGCCCTAAATACTTGTCCTTGGAATTTTCAAGATTCACCTCAACTTCAACAATAAACAATTCATTTCCTTGCCTTCTCTTCCCATTCTCTTGTCCTGAAAACAACATAAGTTGCTGAATATCTTGTGATGCTAGATTATCAACAGACCTGCATTCCATTTTGTCCTCAACAATTGCCAGCTGAGGGGCCTTCAATAAATAATAAAACCTCTATAAATCTGACTCCTCATATAAATGGTAATAACAATTCCCACTTGCCAAGTTTCTGTTGATTATTATTATTATTATTATTTTATTATTATTTGAGTCTGGCGTCTCACTCTGTCACCCAGACTGGAGTGCAGTGGCCGCTCCCGGCCACCGCAGCCCTGACCTACTGGGCTCCGGGGATCCTTCCGCCTCAGTCTTCTGAGTAGCCAGAATTACAGGCATGCGCTACCACTCCCAGCTGATTTTTGATTTATTGTAGAGATGAGGTCTCGCTGCCCAGGAGGGTCTCGAACCCACGGGCTCAGGCAATCCACTCACCTTAGCCTCTGTTGATTATTAAATGAAATGATGTATGAAAATTTCTAGCATATAGTATACGTCCAATAAATCGTAGCTCTTTCCCTTCAGCCATACGTTATCTTTTGAATTCTTTTTTTCCCCTCTTTTGCTTTCTTTATTTTCAGTTTTGACTTTTGGTTCATACCTTTTTCTTTCTGTGTTCTCTACTGTGCTTGCTTTTCCTTTTCTTTGTTTCTTCTTTCATTTCTTCCACAGACTGGTATATACTAAACACTTAATAGCATGCTAGGCACTGAGGACACCAAGTGAATAATACTAATGATAGGCTTCACAATTTTATTGAAAAGACAGACATGCATAATCAACTGTAGAAACTAAAATGAGGATATGTGCCCTGGGCATTTGGAAGCAGAGATGGATCAGTAAAGCCTTTCTGAAGGAGAATCATAGCTGGACTAAACCTTAAAGGACAAGTAGGAAAGAGTAGACAAGGGGATGAATCTTTGTGTAAAGGAAGTATCATGCTTCAAAAGCACAGAGGCAAGAAACAATATGTTAAGAAGAAGAAACCATAAGGATTTTATAAAAAGAGAGAATGGCAAGAGTTGAGGTGGAAATGATGGGGAAAGGAGAGCTTGGTCATAGAGGGTCTGTGTTTAGATAGGTCACCCTCTCCTTTAAAGTCAGAGGAAACTTTTCAATTATATAGCACTATTATTTCTTCTTGCCTGTCTCCAGTACTCTCCATTGTTTTTTACTGCCTTAGTCATTTCTGCTAGTGGGACTCTGCCATATGCCTCAATTGAGTTGGAGCAGGATTAATCATTCATTAGATAAAAGGAAGCCATTGGAAAAAAATCAGTCCAGAAGTGACATAGTCATAGCTATACTTTAAAAATAACTCACCTAACATATGAAATGAATGGATTATCATGAGAAATCATAATTGGAAAATAATGGTCTTAAAAGTTATTTTGAATAATGGCATGCTTAAGGTTTTTTAAAAGTGAAAAAGCAAAACTTAGAAGGGACAAAGTGTTAGGTCTGTAGCAATTTAGCTACACAGTCTCAAGACTGGTAAATACTAATATCTTCAATTTAATATATAATATCCCTTGTTCACAATTTTTAAAATTCTTCTAATGGTCTGACTCAATATGTAATAACAAACAGTGATATGGACAAAATTATAGGATCTCACTCGAAAGTGTATTATTTTACCTTCAGGTGTACTCCGTTTGGTTGGCTTTTTTTTTTTTATTTGGAGTCTCACTCTGTCGCCCAGGCTAGAGTGCAGTGACCACGCTCATGCACTCATGGCCACCCCAGCATCAACTTGCTAGGCTCCAGAGATCCTTCCACCTCACCAAGTTGCCCCAGCTGGTCTTGAACTCGCCGACTCAGGCAGTCCGCTCACCTTAGCCTCCCAAAGTGCTGAGATTACAGGTTGAGCCACCAAGCCAGGCCTGGTTGGCTTTTAATGAGGCTATTTTATTTTTTACTGTTAATGGTGTTTGTGCATTTCCAGGAACAGGCTAGATAGTGTGAGTATTCACCTTCTCCCTTATAAAGCAAAAAGCCAAAGTAGGCAAGAGTAGTTTAAAAATACTACACATTTCTGTACTGTACTCTGTACAAATATTAGACTGGATTTTTTTTTTAGTTAGGACTTTTGGAATGGATTTGTGTTTGATCATGTTTCTTCTAGAATTCTATTCTTTTCTTTTACAGGGAGTACAAACACTCAATTGATCTGTTTGGTTTTTGTTCAAATATATACATAAATATAGAAAATCCATGGAACATATCTAAGGCAAAATAACTTGATAACTATATCATACAATTTCAACATTGAAAAAATTATCTGCCCATCTAAGCATCTAGTAAACTATTGAAAGAAGTACCAATGATGTGTTAGTTCTTAAGCCAATGAATTCAAACTAAGGCAGCAGACTTGTTCTCAGCATAACACTGGGTGTTTATTTACAATGGTCAAAGAGAGAATGTGTCAAATCAGAAGTTAGGTTAGTTTTCTTTAACACCTCTATTCTCAGAATAAATGTACTTCAAGTCATGACAAACAAATAGAAAAGGCTTTGAAATGTCTTTTTAATGTAATGATCTATACAACCTCTAACTGGGGCTTAGAAAACTGGGTCCAAATACCACTACAGCTCTGATGTTAAAGCTGTTCCTTAAAATGAAACAGACAAGAAATAGAGAAAATCTTTTTAAAAGACTACTTTGCCTCCGTCCTCTATAACTAAAAGTTGGAGGGTTTTTTTTTTTTTTTCTCTTTTCTTTCTTTCTTTCTTTTTTTTTTTTTTTGGTCAGGGAGGAGGTGGGGGAGAGCAAAGTTGGGGGTGGAAAGGAACCATGAAGAAGGTGGTGGGGGCAGTTGTTTTTTTGTGCCTGCTGACGTCAACGAAATTGCCAGATGGCATTTGAATGCTTTGCAAAAAGACAGGAGCCTTTTATTACAGCTGTCACATGGGGTTTCATTCATTTGCATTCCCAGAAGTGGTCTAAAGCTCTCCCTAATGGTAGGAGTAATGAGGGCTCTGTACCTTCAGAGACCCAGAGGGCCTTTTGTAGGATGTTGTTACCTTAAGTGGCTCTGATAAGGGACACATGCTCAGAGAATGGCATGTTTCACTGTCAGCTTCAGAGGGCCATGAGTTGTTCAGCTTCAATTAGGACTATAATGTGATCATTCAAAAAATATTCTTTTCAGAATGTCTTTTGTGGATCCTGACAGCCTTGGAAACACACTCAGTGTCACCCAAAGGGTCTAATATGGCAGTGGTGAGCTATAGAACAAAAATATAGGCTTTATGAATTGATCCCAGGGCTGAGAAATACCTAATGTCCAACAGACCTGTTCATACCCCAAACAGCATTGATCTCACCATCTTGTCCCATGCTGCTTTGGTACCATCTTCTTCACCCTTTTTAGGAACAAAAAAATCATGAAACTTTTTTTTAAAAAAACAGAAAAACAAAAACTGTAGGCCTATATGTCGAAGAAAGAAAAACGCTTAGAAATGCTGGGATCTACTCTCAGAGACTAACCCCAGGGCCACACTTTCAGGTCAGGCTGTCCTGTCCTCTCCATATCCCAAACCTTCCCACTGCCAGAAGTTTTCACGTTTTACTTTACTTTAATGCTGGAATTTCTCAAGCTTTTAATTTACTGGGTTATCAAGTATGTTCTTTTTATAATGCATCTATTTCTGGGATAGTTAATTGGATGAATTGATTTCCAGAGCCAATTCGAAATGGAAAATAAGTATAAAGTATTTATACCAGAAAAATGTTTTTTATCGTACTTGCTATAATTCATATTATTCATGGTAAATAGTTTGGCATATTAAGGTTGACCTGAGCTGTGTTACTGAGGTTGCTTTCTTCCTAACTCTCACCTGAAATCAATGACATGATTATACCCCTTCAGAGGTGGATGTGATGGCAATAGATCTGCGTGTTGTGCTAAAATAAGAAGCATCAAGTATACCAAGGGTTTTGGAGTCTAGAGACTAGAAGGGCTTAAAAATGAGCTTATATATGTTACTTAGCTTCAGTCTTATGCTTACACTGGCAGTCATAATAGGGTACTTACTGTGCAGCTGATCATGTGTTTAGTGAAAATGCTAATGCTGCCTTATCAGTGACAACATATTATATGAATGGTAAGGCTACTGACTTGAACACTATACAAACCTAGAGCATTTTTTCAGGGTCTCTTTTATTCTGCAAATGAAACAAATGTATGCCATGCTCCAAATGCTTAGAAAGGCTCAGCCTTGTACAATCTTCTAAACATAAACAGTAAGGGTGGAATTGCTGAGGCATGTGTCTATTTCATTCTGATTTCACTTCTGATTCTGCATCAGAGTTTAGAGAGGTTTAGGAGATAATAGTGACGATTATAAAAGTTTCAAGAAGCACCTTCCTACTTCCTCTGACCCTGTTTTACCCCTTTTAACTGTAGGGGACAAGGGCACAGGTAGGGGCACACTCAGTATCATATATTCATGAGCAAGTCCCAGACCTGAGAGATGGCATGTGGTAAGTTGCAAGGAACACAAGACCAACATCCAAAAATAACCCATAGGGAAAAGGAGATATTAAGAAACACAATTCAGGATATGATGGTGAATTAGAGGCTTTCAACCATGCCTCATCCATTGGAACATTGTGAAATAGTGTAGAAAGACCAACACAGTGAACCCCAATTCAAGGAAAAAAATGTATATTTATCAGAAAGGCAAAGGATATCTCAGATTTCAGGGTAGAGACCAGTGAATAGCCCCCATGGTAGCACTCTGCAGAGAAAAGTGAGTGCAACCCCAGACCATGGGATGGGACTAAAAACTCCCCTCTGAAACATACCTTCCAACCAGGGATCTCCTTAACTCGGGGCATGGGAGAACATCCATTTATCCTGGGCCCTGGAACAGTCTCAGAGAGAGGCCAAGAATTGGTAAGAGGGAAAGATACCCAGTAAAGCCATAGGCATTCCCCCAAATCCAGGTTGGTGAGGAAGACATCACTTTTTACCAGGATCCATTGTCTCATAAACAGTGACCCACCATTATAAGCACTTTGATTTCTGCCCCAGAGACAAAGCTGCTCACTCTGGAGTCAGGGAGGAGCCTCCCACAGCTGGAGCAGGATGAGGAGCATGGAGATCAGCCCAGAGTTTAGAACCAGATCTGGGTTTGTCCCAGCCTGCAGCTAGGAACAGCAGGGGATCCCTGAAGGCTGTTTCCCTCTCAGAAAGATAGGCTGAGGGTTGGATCTTCAACTGGAATCTATCTCTGCGTGTAACTGTCTGAGTGCCCCACACTGTCCCAATCCTCCAGACAGTTACAGCAAAGGGCCCCAGCAATATCAAGGAATATCGAGAATAACAGCTTAAATGATAGGAGCCTAGCAGAGGACTCCCAATTCTCACACTCCGGAACCTGCAGACTGAGCAAAAGGAGAGTTGCTGTTACAGCGGTTTCTCATGAACAGTAGGTCCTGAAACCAATATCAGTTTTGAAACCTGGAACTCTTCAGGAAGCACCACTGTTAAGAAACCCAGCCTTCTTCCCAGACTAGTTGGGTAGTGAGCCCCAGCAATACTGAGAAAAAGGAGGGCTCCCACTCCTACACAACTGAAAAAGCAGGCTAAGTGGCAGGAGACCAGCAAGAGAGACCTTATCCCCTTACACTTGAATCAGAAGCCTTAGTGGCAGGAGAGTTCCTGATTCCATGGTTTCTCCCCAGTAGTAAGGCCTGAAGCCAAGGTCAACTCCATGACCTGGAATCCAGCTGCAGTTGTCATTGCAGGGCACTACGGTCTGTCCCTTAAGGCTGTCGGTGAAGTGTGCCCCCTAGTGCCAAGAATCAGGTGGCCCCTATTTCTACACACCTGGATTAGTCGCCTAAGGTACCCTACTCTTCCAGGGCAACTATCCATGGGCAGCAAGGCCCCTTGTGCTTCATGCCCTAACATACCCAATCATCTGGAGTAGAAGTCTGAGCGACCCCTCCCCCCTGGGTTAGAGCTCTTTGTGCTGTGCTGCTCTCTCTGCTCAATGCCCAGACATATCCCCAAGTATATGGAGCTCCCACTCTCCTAGATAGGAGTTTAAGCCACCCTCCCCTTTTGTGAGGCAGCGGGGATCCCCTAACACCTTGCCAAGGCACATCTTTGGGCACTTGGAGGCTGCACACCAGACCTCACCTCATAGCAGGTGCCTATGCCTGATGTCATAGGTGGGCTTACCCAGCTTGGCCCCATCCATATTGATACTCCCTTTCCGGGTACTGAACTGGGAGCACAGACCACAGTGCACTCTGCAGAGGAGCTCACTGTTGACACAACAGAGGACCTCTTCCAGTAAACAAGGATCAAGTAAATAGCCATCCACATCAACAGTAGCCAGTTCTTATCCATAGGCTTCACCTGCTGGCCTGGGGATTGAATGACGCATCACAACAGGTAATTTGCTGACACCAGCACATACCACCAGGAAGCAACTGAAGCCTCCTAAGACCCCTGCTGCCCTAGCCCCACAGGAAACAGTGAGCCGGCCCACCCTTCCTACTATACCACTGTTGCAACCAATATCTGGGAAAGCCTACATACACAGGCTATCTATATCAATATAGATATAGATATAGATATAGATATAGATTAGCCACCATAGTTCATCTAGATAAGAAAGAATCAGAGGAACTACTCTGAAAGTATGAAAAAACAGTGTTACCCTTCCAAAGGACCTCCCAATTCTTCAACAACAGAACCTAACTACAATGAAATCCCTGAAATGTTAGATAACAATTTCAGAACATTGACTATAAAGAAGTTCAATGAAATGCAAGGTAAAGCTGATAACCAACACAAATAAATTTGCAGAACAATTCAGGAGGTAAAAGGAGAGGTTGACAACATTAAAAAAAAACAAACTAAAAAACTTGATGATGGAGATACAAAGTACTGTACAAAGCTATAACAGTAAGCTAGAAAAAGTGGAAGAAAGAATCTAAGAAGTGGAAGATAGGTTCCTCAAACTAACCTAGTCAGACAGAAATAAAAAAAAGAGAAGAAGATTGAGCAAAGCCTATGGGAATTATGGGATTATGCAAAGTGACCAAACCTACAAATCATAGGCATCCCAGAGGTGAAGAAGTTACAGTACAAAGTATGGAAATATATTTGAGGAAAAATTTAAGAAAACTTCCCTGGTCTTGAGAGAAACTTAGACATCCAGATGAAAGAAGCCCAAATAACTCCTGCAAGATACATCACAAGAAGAACCTCACCAAGGTATACAGTTGCCACATTCTCTAAAGTCAAAGAAAGTATTATAAGAGCAGCAAGAGAGATGCACCAATCACTTATAAAGGAAGGGACATTAGACTAACAACAGACTTCTCAGCGGAAACCCTACAAACCAGAGGAAAATAGGGGCATGAACAGGCACAGTGGCTCACGTCTATAATTCCAGCACTTCAGGAGGTGGAGGGAAGAGGATTACCTGAGCCCAGGAGTTTAAGACTTGCCTGGACAATTTGGTGAGAATTCATACAATTAAAACAAACAAACAAAAAAATAGCCATGCAGGGTGGCACATGCCTGTAGTTCTAGCTACCTGGAAAGCTGTGGCAAAAAGATTGCCCAAGCCCAACAGATCAGGGGTGTGGGTTGTGGACTCCAGTGGTCACTGCATTCCAGCCTGGGTGAAGGAGAATAAAGTTTTTCCCTAACACGCAAACACTAGGGGAATTTGTCATCATTAAACCAGCTCTGCTAGAGATGCTCAAAGGAGTTCTAAACTTGGAAATGAAATGATGACTCTTGCTTTCACAAAAGATCACATAAGTACGAAGATCTCAGTGCCTATAAAGCCAGCACACCCAAGTCAGCTAACTTACAACACTATGGCAGGAACAAAACCTCACATACCAATATTAGCTCTGGACATAAGTGGTCTAAACTCCCCACTTACAAGAATCAGGGTGGAAAACTGAATAAAAAACAAGAGCTAACCATATGCTGCTTACAAGAGACCCACCTACTGCCAAAGACAGTCACAGACTCAGAGTAAATGGGTGGATAGAGATATATCAGCAGAATGCTAATAAAAATGAGCAGGAGTAGCCATCATATCAGATAACTCGGGCTGTAATCCAAAAACAGGAAGAAAAAAAAAGACAATGAAGGACATTTTATAATGATAAAGGAAGCAATTTAACAAGAATATTTAACAATCTTAAACATATATACACTGAACACCAGAGAATCCAAATTTATAAAGCAAATACTACTTGACCTTAGAAAACAATGATAGCAATATTAAAATAGTAGGTCACTTCAACACTCTGCTAACATCACTGAAGAGCATTAAAGCAGAAAATTAACAAAGAAACACTGGACTTAAACTGGACTATAGACCAAATGGACCTAACAGTCATTTACAGAACTTTCCAACCAATAGCTGCAGAATATGCATTTTTCTCATCTTTGCATGGAACATTCTCCAAAATAGACCATATCCTTGGCCATAAAGCAAGTCTCACTAAATTTAAAAACATTAGAATTATACCAAGTATCTTCTCAGACCAGAGTGAAGAAAATATGAAGTAGTCACTAAGAAGAGCTTCCAAAACTGTACCACTACGTGGAACCTGAACAACTTGCTCTTGAATCATCCCTGAGTAAACAATGAAATTAAGGCAGACATAAATAAATTTGTTGAAACAAATGAAAATAATGACACAACATGACCTCTGGTACACAGCAATAACAGTTTTGAGATGAAGGTTTATAACACTAAATGCCTATATAAAAAACATAGATCAGTAATTAATAGCTTAACCTTGCACTTCAAGGAACTAGATAAACAAGAACAATCTAAACCTAAAGCTAGCAGAAAGAAAAGAAATAGCGAAATCAGAGCAGAATTAACTGAGATTGAGGCTACAAAAAAGATGCTAAGGATCAATGAATCAAAAAGTTTGTTCTTTGAAAGGATAAACAATATTGACAGACCTCTTGCTAGACTAACCAAGAAAAAAAGAGTTAAAACTCAAATAAATTCAATCAGAAATGACAGATGTGACATAGCAACCAATACCACAGAAATATAAAAAGATAATCAAAGACTACTATGAAAACTTCTACAGTAACAAACTAAAAATCCTAGAGGAAATGGATAAACTCTTGGAAACACACACCCTCCTAAGACTGAACCAGGAAGAAATAGATACCCTGAATGGACCAATAATGAGCAATGAAATTGAATCAATAATAAAATATCTCCACAAAGCAAAATACACACACACACACACACACACACACACACACACACACACAGAGAGAGAGAGAGAGAGAGAGAGAGAGAGAGAGAGAGAGAAAAGCAAGGCCAGAGGCCAGACAGATTTACAGCCACATTTTATCAGATGTGTAAAGATAGCTGGTAACAATCCTACTGAAACTATTCCAGAAAATTGAGGAGGAGAGACTCCTCCCTAACTCATTCTATAAAACCAGTATCACACTGATAACAAAATTAGGCAAGAATACAACAGCAACAACAACAACAACAAATTACAGCCCTATTTCCCTGATGAATCTAGATACAAAAATCTTTGACAAAATACTAGCAAACCAGATTCAACAACATATCAAAAAAATGTATCCTTCATGACCACGTGAGTTTTATTTCAAGAACACAAGAATGGTTTATTATTTGCAAATAAATAAATGTGACCCACCACATAAACAGTGGCAAAAATAAAATCATATGAGCATCTCAATAAATTCAGAAAAAGCATTAACAGAATCCTATGTTCTTTCATGATAAAACCCCTCAACAAACTGCATTGAAGGAACAGATCTCAAAACAATAAGAGCCATATATGACAGACCCACAGCCACATCATTCTTAACCAGGAAAAGGTAAAAATAATTCCCCTTAGAGCAGGAAGAAGACAGGGATATCTATTCTCATCTCTCTTGTTCAACATTGTACTGGAATCCTAGAAAGAGCAGTTCAGTAATAAAAAGAAACAAAAGACACCCAAATTGACAAGGAGGAAGTTAAACTCTCCCTATTCTTGAATGACATGACCTAGAAAAACCTAAAGACTTCTCCAAGAAATTTTTAGACTTGATAAATAACTTCAGTAATGTCTCAGGATACAAAATCAATGTCCAAATATCTATAGCATTCCTATATAACAACCACACTCAAGCTGAGAGTCAAATCGAGAACTCAGTCCTATTTATACCAGCAACAAAAAATATATAAATAACAAAATATCTAGGAATACACTTAACTAAGGAGGTGAATGATCTCTACAAGTAGAGCTACAAAACACTGACTAACGAAATCGTATATGACACAAACACATGGAAGAATATCCTACGTTCATGGATTGGAGGAATCAATATTGATTGTTAAAATGATTATACTGTCCAAAGCAATCTATGAATTCAATGAAATCTCAATACAAATACCAACTTTGTAACTAGAAAAAAGCAATCTTAAAGTTTGTATGGAACCAAAAAGGAGCCCAAACAGCCAAAGCAATTCTAAGCAAAAAGAACAATTGTGAAAGCATCACACTGCCTGACTTCAAATTATGTTAGAAGGCTATTGAAACTAAAACAGCATGGTACTGGTACAAGAATAGACAGATAGATTAATAGAACAGAATAGATCAGAATAGAAAACCTGGAAATAAAATCACATTCCTGCAATTTTTGACAAAACTGACAAAAACAAACAATGGAGAAGACACCCTATTCAATAAATGCTTCTGGGATCATTGGATAGCCATATGCAGAAGAATGAAACTGAACCCCTATTATCTCACCATATTAAAAATTAACTCAAGATGCATTAAAGACTTAAATGTAAGACCTAAAACTGTAAAAAATCCTAGAAGAAAACTTAGAAAATGCTTTTTCTGGGACTAGGCAAATAATTTCTGACAAAGACCCCAAAAGCAATTGCAACAAAAACAAACAAACAAAAAACAAATGGGACTTAATTAAACTAAAAAATTTCTGCACAGCAAAAGAAATCATCAACAGAGTGAACTGAAATTCTACTGCTTGGGCACAAATATTTGTAAGATACACCTCAGAAAAAGGGTTAATATCCAGAATCTTCAAGGAGCTTAAATAACTCAGCATGAAAAAAACAAACAGCCCCATCAAAAAATGGGCAAAGAACATGAATGACACTTCTCAAAAGAAGACACACAAGTGGCCAGCAGACATATGAAAAAATGCTCAGCATCACTAATCATTAGAAAATGTAAATTAAAATTACAATGAGTTATAATCTCACAGGAGCAAGAATGGCTATTAGAAAGTCAAAGAACAGATGTTGGTATGGTTGCAGAGAAAAGGGAACACTCATTCACTGTTGATGGGATTGTAAATGAGTTTAACAGCTTTGGAAAAAAGTATAGATTCAATGAATGAAAATTGAATTACCTTTAGATCCAGCAATCCCGTAACTAGGGATCTACTCAAAGGAAAATAGATCGGTATATAAAAAGATACCAGTACTTGTATGTTTATGATAGCAAATTCATGGAACCAACCTGAGTGCTCATCAACAATTGACTAGATAAAGAAAATGTGGTATATATTATATACACCATGGAATACTACTCAGCCATTTAAAAAAAAAAAAAAAAAGAAAGAAAGAAAGAAAGAAAGAAATCATGTCCTTTGCAGTAACTTGGAAGGAGCTGGAGATCATCATCCCAAGTAAACTGACTAGGAAACAGAAACGCAAACACTACATGTCTTCACTCATATGCGGGAACTAAATGATCACAAAGATGGAAATAATAGACCCTGGGGACACCATTAAGTGGGGAGGTGAGGAGGGAAGTTAGGATTCAGAAATTACCTGTTAGGTACATTGCTCACCACTGGGGGAATGGGCTGCCTGAGACCTAGTCCCCACCACTACACAATATGTCTGGGTAACAAACATGCATATGTACCCCCTGAATCTGAAATAAAAGTTTTTAAAAAAGATATTACTAAGATTCTAGTTACACATGAAGCTGAAAACAGTGTTACTTCTGTGAAAGGATATATTAAATACTCTGTAATAGAAGTAAAATAATGTTGAAAGAAATTAAAAAAAAAAAAAAAGAGCATTACCAGAAAGTCTGCACCCATATGGGGCAACAACTCATGTATAAGTAAATAAAATAAGCAAAATATATTCATGTATATATAAAGTTGTTTGATATGCTTTGAAAGTATAGATGGGCCGGCACTTTGGGAAGCCCAGGTGAGTAGATTGCCTGAGCCTGGGGATTCAAGACCAGCCTAGGCAACTTGGCTAGACCTCGTCTCTACAATAAATAAAAAATTAGCTGGGCACGGTAGCGCATGCCTGTAGTTCCGGCTATGTGGAAGGCTGAGGCGGAAGGATTGAGGGAGCCCTGCAGCTTGATGCTGGAGTGACCTGAGTGTGCCAGCCTGGGCAACAGAGTGAGTCTCCAACTCAAGAAAAAAAAAGTATGGATGAATCAGGGCAGAGAGGGAGATGGAATATGAAAAACCTATTCTGCATATATCCGATTAAATAAATAAATGTTGCTAGACTCACCTATAGGCTAAAAAAAAAGTACTGATTTTGAAAACCGTACTCCAGAAATCACTATGTGATAGATTAAAATATAATTTAAAAATAGAGGTAGTTATAATGAAGAATAAAATTATTTGAGAAAAAAGAAAACAACAACACTACACAATCCAGTTGGGCAAGGTGATGGGAATTTTGATAATGGAGAGGGCACATATTTAAATAACACACACTCACCAAGACATATACAGACAGAATGGAAATTTGAAATGTGTTCATGAATAAATATTTCACTCAGGGTATATTCAGGCCTCAGTCTCAAGAATATGCAGGTCATGGTAGGTCTATGACTTGTTGTGTTTCATGTTTCTCTGAGAATAAACCCTAGAAAAGCTATAGTCATAACAGCAGTGTCCTACTTTGTGTGTCCTAGCTCCCTGTCCACTTTGAAAGTACAGAGCACTTGTCCCAGGCATAAGTGTTGTCATTGTTGATGTTATAATGGTTGTTACTCATCATCACTACTCTAATATGTTAAGTTTTCCCTGAACATGACCAGAATTAAAACAATGTTCTCCTGAATGTATAATAACTTCAAGTAATAGCCCTTTCTGTCATATTACACTTCCCCCCATCCTAAAACAGTAAATCTAGGTATCATTTATTTTTCAACTATAGAAAAATAATGTTTTGTTACTTCATCCCCTTAATCATGAAATAAGTTTTTGATTGTACAGTAATATGGTATATTGCATACATTGGGTGGTGCTACAGTTCGAGGACAGTAGGCAATTAATAGATATATCTCTCCATTTTGATTGAAGGGTCATGGCACATGCATTTCCAAGCAACCTAAGAGTCAAACCACCATCTGATTTAACTTTAATGCCACCATTTTTCAATTTGAAGCAATTATATGGTGTTTTAGGGTTTGGTATCTCAATGCTGATGCTATATCCAAAACACAATTAACATTTTGTGAGAAAGTAGATAAAGGAGCAGCTTTATGCTGACATAGAAGTACAACCTTCTAAAGCTAAAGGGAATTTGCCAAGATATGTGCATTGTTAGGAATCAGAGGAAGCAAGGATAACAGATTGTTCTGTGCCGAGCCCCATGAGTCCAGCAGTGGGGCTGGTAGAGAGATGTTATATTTTTTCTTAGACCCAAAAACTGTATACTAAGCTCCCTGAGAGAATTCAAGTTTCCCAGAACTTATTCATTTTAACTTCTCTTATGAGAAGCTAATTAATAAGCCAAAATGTCAGTGTTCTAATTTTTTGTGAGAAATGCCATTGCCAAAGAGATTGTAATACTCATGCTGGCTGTACAGTACTTTGTTTTCAGAGTGGAAAAGCCTACCCTGGCAAGCAAATCAGTACTGTACACTGGGTACTGTGCACTGCAATAAGCTCTGGTGATTAAGGGTTAAATGAATACTTGGTCTAAAGAAAAATATGCAAATAAATCATTCAATATAAGTACAATGATGGACATATAATTAGGGTGTTATGGAGTGCAGACTATAAGTTCCTAACCTGGTTTTTGGGTAGAGTGGGGAGTCAGAAAAAGTATTTTGAGAATTAAAAGTAGTAGAGTAGAATAAACTAAGTGAAGGTGGTAATTTGGGGGTTGAAGGCAGGGGGATTTGAACTTCTAGGCAGAAGTAACTACATTCATCAAGTTTTGTATGATAAAAAAAGCATGTGGAAAATATAAATAATTAGGAGTTATTGAAACAGAAATTGTATAAAAGGAATGGTGAGCTCTACAGAAGGTAAAAATTAATCTCAGTGATTAATGAAATGAGGAAGAGGAGATAAGAGTTTCTAGCATGAATGATTTAATGGAAGTTGGAGCCATTGAATGATATACTACAGTCAGGAAAACCCATTGAGCAAGTCAGATATTGCAAGATTTCAGTGCTAGACTTAGGGGAGTCATTCTACACATATCTTCCAAGGAGTTCAGTAACAGTACAAGGTTCTAGGCAGAGGCTTTGGACTGGAGATGGTTTTGGAGTTGTTAGCTGGACGAGATGGTATAGATCTTATGAAAGTATGTGAACAAATTTAGAGAGAATCTCTAGAATGAGATTCTTTAACAAGTTAAATGATGAGACCTGGGGAAATGGCTTTTAAAATGTTGATTGATGGAGAATGAGGGAAAATTCTAGAAAAGAGACAGGAAAAAAGATTGTTCTAAGAAGAGCTAGAAGGGTATTTTGTCACTTCAGCTGAGGGAAGAGAGGAATTTGAAGAAAAAGAATGTCACCAATGTTATAAAGTGCTATGAAGTCCAGTCATGCAGAGACTGAGGAAATGTCCTTTGAATTTGGCAGTTATAAGCCACTGGTAACAATAGCAAGAGCTATTGCAGTAGTTGCTTTAGAAACCCAGCTTTGGTGGCATGGGACATGGATAGAAAATGGGAAAATGAAAGCATTGAATTCTGTTCTTTCAAAAATTTTAGTAGAGAAATTGTATGGAAGTTGATAGGGTATGGACATTAAGGGAAGAATATGGGGATAAGGAAGGACCAAGCATGTTCTAGCAAAGGAGAGACTTGCGTATATATCTAAATATACTCATGCCTATATCTTTATAAGCTAAAAAGGAGACACTAGGATCAGAAGTTTGCTTAGTAAGTGCAATCCCAGAGTAAAAAGGGACAAATAATCTTAATGGTTACTGTCTTCTTGCTATTAATTTAATGAGCCCTTCTCAATGTCAGGACTTTGTTTGCCAGCTTCATTTATTTATTTATTTTTCATAGAAAATAGGATTTATTATCACATTCAAGGTGAACACAAATGTTTCAGAAATGTTTTATATACGTCATCAGTAGACTCAACTTATTTCACACACAGAAAATGCTTTCTTCCAGAACACAGGGAGCTTATAGGCATTTCTGTTTCCAGCACAGGAGTTCACATTGACAAGGCACAGCTCACGTTACGTTTGTTCCCAGGTTCAACTGCTCCTGCCCTCACAGACCCTCCACAGTAACGACAGCAGCAAACCAACGGGATTCACAGTAACCGGGAGGAAAGGCCTCCACTGGGGGAAACTTCTCCAAAGCTCTGAGTTGTGGTTCAAAAGCCAAGCTCGGGGGAACTGTGGCCTGCGCCACCAAGTCAGGTCACACCATAGCATGGGGTTGTTAGTATCACAGCTTCATTTCTAGTCAGTCTTGTCAATTAACTTCATTCTGACTAGGAGGGCATTAAACAGGTATGAGAGCCCTTTTGTAGCAACTGGTTGTCCCTCTTGGCCAAAGAAGAGGCAGAGACCTTCACCGAATGCTGGCCCACCCCCACTACCGGTGTCCAAGGCATGCCTATATTGAGGACTCCTCAGAAATCACCACAGAGCCAGCAGGTCACGCCTTAAGGGGCTGTTCCTCAGACTTGTGGGCTGGGCTGTCACAGACAATGCTTGATGAGGGCTGAGCGACACCATGTCCACAAGGGATACCCAGAATGGGCGTCACGAAGAAGGGGGGACATTTAGGAAGCAGACTGGAGAGTTCTGGTAGAGGTCCAATATCCCTGAGTGGCCTTCCTCAAGCATAGTGACATTGGAGTGGGCACAGGCAACTCTTCGGGGCCTCTGCAAAGAGCCCGAGGTGGCTACCTGGGTAAGTCAACACACACACGCCTGCCACCATCTTAGCCCCCTGGCCACGGTTAGCTCAGCTGGCCACAGTCTGTGATGACAGTCTTCTTGGATGTCTTCCCACTCTTAGAGCCATAAGATTCTATTGTCTTCACGACGTCCACGCCTTCTTTGACGTGGCCGAACACAACATGTTTGCCATCCAACCCATCTGTCTTTGTGGTGCAGATGAAGAACTGGGAGCCATTGGTGTTGGGGCCAGCGTTAGCCATGGACAGGACACCTGGTTCCACATGCTCCAGTGTGAAGTTCTCGTCGGGAAAGTGGCTTCTGTGGATGAACGTCCCCCCTGTGCCATTGTGGTTGGCGAAGTCGCCCGCCAGGCACACGGAGGATGGGATCACCCTGTGGAAGGTCGAGCCATTGTAGCCGAACCCCTTCTCACCAGTGCACAGGGCTCTGAAGTTCTCAGCTGTCTTTGGGACCACATCTGCCTTCAGCTCCGGCACCACGCGCGGCCGAGGGCTGCCCGTCGGCGCCCACGCTGGTACACCGGGGGTTCCCGGAGGAGGTAGAGGACGCGTCGCGGGCGCCGCCGCTGCAGGCGCGGACCGCGGGGAGGCGCAGCGGCGCGGGGCGCGGGGCTGGAAGCAGGTGGAACAGGCGGACCCGCAGCGCAGCGCTAGCATCGCGGGCACGGACGGGGCGAGAGGCCGGCGGGGAGAGCGGGGACCAACGCAGCGAGGGCCCCGCGCGCTAGGAAGGCCGAATTCCGCCAGCTTCGTTTAAAAACTCATTTCCCAGCCGGGCTGGGTGGCTCAGCCTGTAATCCCGCGCCTTTGGGAGGCTGAGGTGAGTGGATTGCCTGAGCCCGCGGGTTCGAGACCCGCCTGGGCAGCGAGACCTCATCTCTACAATAAATCAAAACATCAGCCGGGCGTGGTAATGCATGCCTGTAATTCCGGCTACTTGGAAGGTTGAGACGGAAGGATCGCCGGAGCCCAGCAGGTCGAGGTTGCGGTGGCTGGGAGCGGCCACTGCACTCCAGTCTGGGCGACAGAGTGAGACTCCAACTCAAAAAAAACAAAAACAAAAACAAAAACAAAAAAAAACCTCATTTCCCAGCCGGGCTGGGTGGCTCAGCCTGTAATCCCGCGCTTTGGGAGGCCGAGGTGAGTGGATTGCCTGAGCCCGCGGGTTCGAGACCCGCCTGGGCAGGCGAGACCTCATCTCTACAATAAAATCAAAAAATTAACCAGGCGTGGTAGCGCGCGCCTGTAATTCCGGCTACTCAGAAGGCTGAGGCGGAAGGATCGTCGGAGCCCAGCAGGTTGAGGCTGCGGTAGCCGGGAGCGTGTGTACTCCAGTCTGAGTGACAGAGTGAGACTCCAACATAAAACAAACAAACAAACAAAACCTCATTTCCCAGTGAGAACTATTTGAGTTACATTGAAACAAGCTGTTTCTAATATTTGTCGTTGTTACTAGTCAGCAAAAATATTTACCATGATGAATTCTTCATGACAGAATTTTCAATATGGCATTTTCAGTTTATGCCTAAAATCTCAGCACCGATACCAGTATGTTTCTTAAATAGAAAGGTGGTAATTCACAGTCTTAGGTGGGTTATATTGTGGAAAGAGTATGAATCTTATTTGTCTAAAGATACTAGTTTCAATTTAAGAAGATTTTTTTCAACTTCTCAAATCTGAAGGAAGAAGGAATATTGAATTTTAAGAGCATATGGAACGCCTATGTGCAGATTACAGTGGAAAGCTCAGAAGGTAATCTTTGCTTTGAGGGAGCAGAGAAACTTACTCTAGATAGCCAGAATTACCCTTGTTTAGAGATATAAATGACCAGCCTGCACTAAATAAAAGAATTTGAACAATGTAACCAATCACTGTATTTTTTTAAAACTTTGTTAGCAGTGAGTCAAAATGAGTCAAAAACTATACACTCTTATTTTTTTCCTTTGGTGTTCTCGTGTTCTGCAATGGTGTAAGTGTACTATTATTACAAAGAAAGCCGCTTTTTGTGAAGTATGCACCTATTTTTGAGTATTAATCATAAAAAGGTGCTCTGAAAATAAGCAATGGGCATATAATCAGGGACTGATGAAGACCAGGGAGAGCATCAGGGAAAATCGTAGAAATTCGTGCACTCTGCCTCTCTTTTCCCGAATGAACAAAACATTCCTTTCTGTTCATTGCTCATTTGTATTTGCTGGTCAACTGAGTGTATTTACTGAAGGCAGTTGCCTTAAGTAACGTGGTACTCAGTAGGAGGTTGTGAGGGCTAAAAGGTGGTCTTGTTTGAATATAAAGGCCAGGGAATATTTCAGACTTATTAGAATGATTGAGATTCTCTAAACTTTTAAGGACCATTTCTAAGAATAGCATATTGTATTAGAAGGCAATTAGAGCTCATTCTTTTAATATATATTTTTTTAGTTCTTATGGTATGCTGAGTACTAAGATTATAAAAATGAGCAAAATATGTTCTCAAATTCATAATCTGGCAAGGAATTCAGACACAAACAATAAACAATAGCACAAAATGATAATAGATGTTTGAAAAAAGTATGTAGGGCTAAAGTGATTCCTTTTGTGTCAGTTTGGGAAGGAAGCGAATATGCTTTTATGTGTAAAGTTGGATCCTGATAATTAATACCAGTATAAGGCAGAAATAATCTGGCAGACAGTAGTAACATCTTAAACAAAGGCATGTGATTGGAGTACCATATTTGGAGAGACAATCTAGAATAGCTGGAGAGATGAGACATTAGCAGGGTGTATGGAGATGTAACTGGGAAAAGGGAGCCAAGAGATACATGTTAACACTCTGAAAGCCACACCAAGAAGTTGAATCTTGTTGTCTAACTTTGAGGGAACTTCACATAGCACAGCATCATGTCAATATCTCTGAATTGGGGAAAATAGAGTCTGTAGTAGGAAGAAACTAGAAAATAAAAAATTGTAGCCATCCTTATGTGAAATAGTGAGAGATGAATCAAAGCAGGGGTAACAGGATTTTAAAGGAAAAGGAAGTAGACAGAAAATTTTATGTAGAAATTTCTAGATTCAGTGACCAATTTGATGTTGGATGTGAGAATGCAACAAATAAGTAAAAGCAAAATCCAAGAGTCAAGGTGTCTCGTTGTGGTGAGTGATTTTGGTTTTAATGAAGATAGAAAATATAGGAGAAAAAGGAAATTTCAGAAAAGGTGGAGATGAAGTATTTTCTTTTGGAAATTTAAATGGGACATAGTCGTGGAATATCTAAGTGGCACTCTCCAGAGACTCAGAGGAGTGGGCCATGTTGGAGCTACAGGTTAGTGGGTATGACATTTGCTATGATAAAAAGTGAGAGCTGGGAGGGAAGGGCACAGATTTAAGATGGTCAAAAATAATAAAAATAAATGGTAATTCAGAAAGGAAGCAGAGCCAGCAAGGCAGACCTAGGGTTTGTTCTCAGAGATGCTGGAGAAAAGCCAGGGCAGAAGAGGAGTAAGAGACTGTGTCTGAATTCCTGGACTTCAGTAAAGTCTACTGGTGAAGTAAGACAAAACCAGGAATGTTGTCACTAAATATGTTCATTAATGTATTGATTAAGTTTGATGGAGAATTTGTGTCAGGAGAGTTCTCTCTCAACGCTTTCAAAATTTTGAGAGTCTAGAATTTTTAAAAAATGGATAGCACCACAGATGAGATCTAAGAACAATTTTGATAGCAGGGGAAATGCTAACAATGATTTTAGGTTGAGAGGAAGGAGAGGGGGAGAAAAAAGAGAGTAAATTATAAAAGTTTTAAAACAACAAATCTTCTGTCCATGTTAAGAAGGATGAAATTAAAAGTACAGAGGTAGGATATTGGTATTAATAGAAAGAATTTTTGTTCACTGAAACAATTAGGGAGGAAGTCAAGAACTATGAAGCCCTATCTATATTTAGAACTTCACATAAAGCCAAATTAAAGTCTTCAGTAAAGGACTAGATAACTCTTTTTTGTATGTTTTCTACAAAGAAAAAAACTGGTAGAAAGAGAATTGAAACTAATTAGGCACCTTTTTGTCTGAGCAGAGTGTTGTGGAGGTGAAAAATAAATTTTAAAATGACTCTCATCTTTAAGAAGTTCACAAAATTCAAACATGTCATACAGTGACTTCACACAGGAAGATTTAATGAATAATATTTTGATGATTACAAGTTACATTGAAGGTCTATGGCACGTGGCAATTTGCAACTGAGGCTCAGATATGGATAGTGTGCTCGTGCTTATTTGTAGAAGTGAGTCACTTGACTGGAGGAAGCTAGGCAGTACTTAGCATTCTTAGCCCTCATAAGCTACCAAGTTCTGCTGACTCTAGGGTGATCACATCTCTTTATTGTCTCGTAACATTCTGAATATAATAAGATTTTAACTAAAACTGGTTTCCTAAACTAAAATTATTAACCCAGACTTGTAGACAGATACATTATAAAATTATATTTCAATTATCACCCATTTATCTACTCATAACATATACATTTGGTAAGAATTTTATGCTGTGTTTGTTAGAGTGTTTACAACTTTAAATAAAACTTACTCTAACTAGCTATGGCAGTAAATAAATATCTCTCATAAGAAGCCAGAGAAGGAGCACCTTCAGAGTAAGTGAATTCAATGGCTCAGCAATTTTATAACAGACCTAGGTTTTTAAATTTTTTCTACTGTTCTACTGTCTACATTATTGGTGTCATCCTAATGCTTATTTCACTTGTTATCCAAAATTGGTTGCTCATAGCAATGTGCTTCCTTCTGAAGAAAAACGACTTTTTTTTCTAGAAGCACTAAGCTAGGTTCCCCTTATGTTTCATTGACTCACATTGACTTGGCCTACTCCTCCTTGACCAAATCCCTGGGTTAGGGGTTGGAATTACGATTGGTGTAGGGAGTCCATCATGACATTCATTGCATATGCTTTGAGAAGATTTCAGAATTAGGGCATTTCCGAATGTCTTTGAACATACTCATCTTGATAGCAGAATGTTATCATAGTTCATAGGACAACCGTTGAGGCTTTCACTTGATCCAGCTGCTGCAAGGTATTTTTGATGGTTATTGAGAAGCCAGTACATTTTGAGCCAGTGTAGAATGTAGCTGATGACAGAGATAATATAGTAAATTAAAATTATTTGTTTGAAATACTGAAACCAGTAAAGAGATAATTTGAAGCTGTTTTTTAGTGAGAGCTCATTCTATATTCATTTAACAGTCTTTAATTTGCTGTCAGATCCAGGACCTGAAACAGCTCATTGTGTCTACCCTATGTTAATTTGTTTTAGCAAAATTTTACTTATTTTTTATGGCATATATTAATTAAAGCCTTTATACCCTACTTTATTTCTCATCTTATTTTAAGATGAAATAAAATTAAAGTTTACTGAAATGATAACTAAAGAATTTAATATCAATGCTTTTCTTACATTCTTCCTCCTGATTCCCAGAGAAAACTCATATTTTAATCAATGCTTTTATTAATCTTATATGATTATAATTTTAAAAGAGCATTTCTGAATTTGTCTTTCTATTTTGCATAGATAATTATATTTTAAAAACCTATGTTGAATTTCTAGAAAGTTGGTTATACTTCTAAATCTGCTACTTTTGCCATACCAACAGTGTCTAGAATCATTGACTGAACTAGAAATTACCTCCACAAAAAGAAAACAAGTCTATGACATAAATTCTGAGTTACTCACCATTATGACCAAGTGACTTATTTACTTACCTAATTTCCTCCTTTATTCAGCAACACATTGTTCTTAAACATGTGGAATGAGGTATTATTTTGAAATGCTTCCCATACAAAACCTTGGCGATCCTGCCCAGCATCTGCCTGTTAAATATCTTGGTGAGCCACCATGTCTGCTGATCCTAGAATAATCATATTTTTAAATTGTCTCATAACATCTGAATATAATAAAATTACAACTGAAATGAGTTTCTTAAACTGAGGTAATTAACCCAGACTTGTAGACAGATGCATTATACAATTTTATTTTCATTACCACCTAAGAGGAAAATAAAGACAAATGCCTTCCTATTAGCAACTAAGTCTCCACAGGAGCCCACAAGTTTTTCCTTCCAGGGTAAATCATATAAACAATCAGGCTTAAGTATCAAACATAGGGAGAAAGAATAAATTGTATTTTTCTTGATGGAGAAATATCAATAGTGGGGTCTTTCTGAAGACTTAGTTCTGGGAAGAATCTATTTTGACATTTTTTAAAAAGATGTGAAGAAAGGGAGTGTACCATGAAATCTTGGAGTTTACTGATGACGTTAGGTTTCTCTTGATAATGAGAACCTAAGTAGATAAAAATTAACTGCAGGAAGAGTTTACAAAAAAGTATGTAGCAAATTGAAAGGATATTTCATATCATCAAAAGTAAATGACTATAAAAGAATGGTACCCAGTGTTTAGTGTTGTGATAAATAGTGTAAGGCTTCAGATCCAGACCACCTGGGTTGGAATGCCACCTCTTCTGCTTACTATCTGTGTAACTTTGGTAAATTACTTAACCTTCTGTGCGCCTATTTCAAATTTTTGTTTATTTTTATTTATTTATTTTTTTTTAGATTCAAAGAGTACATGTCAGGTTTGTTACATGGAGATACTGTGTAATGGTAAAATTTGGACTCCTAGTATACCCATCATCCAGATAGGAACACTGTACCCCATAGATACTTTTCAACCTTCACACTCCCTCCATTCCCCAGTGTCTATTATTTCCCTCGATATGTCCATGTCTACCCACTGTTAAGCTCCCACTTGTAAGTGAGAATATGGGGTAATTGATTTTCTGTTTCTGAGTTATTTTGCTTAGGATAATTTCCTCCAGCTCCATCCATGTTGCTGCAAAAGACATGATTTCATCATTTTTATGGCTTTATCATATTCCATAGTGTATATTTTCTTTATCCAATCATCTGTTGATGGACACTTGGGTTGATTCCCTATTTTGCTATTGTGATACTTATCCATACTTTACTGTGATTAAACATACGAGTGCAGACGTCCTTTTGACTTAATAATTTCTTTTCCCTTTACTATATACTCAGTAGTGAGACTGCTGGGTTGAATGGTGATTCTATTTTTAGTTCTTTGAGAAATCTCCATATTGTTTTCCATAGGAGTTGAACTAGTTTCCATTCCCACCAACAGTGTATAAGCAAACCCTTTTCTCCATATCCTAGGCAACATCTGTTGTTTTCTTTTACTTTTTAATAATAGCCATTCTAACTGATGTGAGATTATATTTCATTGTGGTTTTAATTTTTTGATTTGTGTTTTTCTGATTATTAGTTTGTGTTTCTCTGATTGTATGTTTGTTGGCTACCCATGTCTTCTTTTGAGAAATGTCTATATCCTTTGCCCACTTTTTAATGTGACTGTTTGTATTTTCTTGCTTAGTTGTTTGAATTCCTAATAGAGTCTGGATATTAGTCCTTTGTAGGATGCATATTTTGCAAATATTTTTCTCCCATTTTGTAAGCTGTCTGTTTACTCTCTTCATTAATTTCTTTGCTGTGCAGATGTACTTTAATTAAGTCCCATTTGTCTCTTTTGTTTTGGTGCATTTGCTTTTGAGGTCTTAGTCATAAATTATTTGCCTAGGCAATGTCCGGAAGAGTTTTCTCTAGATTAACTTTTAGGATTTTTATAGTTTGAGGTCTTACATTTAAGTCTTTAATCCATCTAGAGTTAATTTTTGTATATAGTGAGAGTTAGGTCTTCAGTTTGATTCTTCTGCATATGGCTATCCAATGATCCCAGCATCATTTATTGAGTAGGGTGTCTTTTCCCCATTGTTTATTTTTGTCAACTTGTGTTGAAGATCAGTTGGTTGTATGTAGTGACTTTATTTCTGGGTTATCAATTATTTTCCGTTGATCTATGTGTCTATTTTTGTATGCACTGGTTTCAAATTTTGGAAGTCATTCCTTTTATAATAAATTTTTTTTTTCAATTGTGAATTGAATCTTGGAAAATCAAGAAATTATATTACAAACTTTTAATATCTTATATTTTTTATAAGCAGATTTTTTCACATATAAGTTTAGCCCATTAAAAAAAACAGTTGGCAAGAAGTGATCCTCCAGTACTCTGGGAGGCGAGGAAGCTTCAAGTTCCCTAGTCATTTTTGGGGAGGGGGCACGAGAAGTTGAAGAATCCTGAAATACATGTTTCAAAGGTGAGACTAAGGTGTTGAATCCATGAGAGTTCTAAGAGCTTGAAATTTTGAGGGAAATTATGTATTTTAGCGATAAGTATGTTTGTTACCTGTCCCTCACCCTTCTCACCATTCTCTTCTCTGGAGAATTGGTTTATTTTTTATTTTGTTATTTTTGTTTTGATCCTATTTTGAGGAGAGGTTTGAATGATAATGGTAACTCGGTTCAGGGTGACAATTTTCAAAGTTTGTTTGGAAAAGAACGACATAGCTGGAATCAGGTATTTTGAGACCCACACTTTGAGAAACAACTGTTTCACTTTGAATCAACTACTTTCATGCTCCTCATAACCAGAGGCAGTGGTGATACCTGCACAGGGCTTCCTTGTTTTCTTCTTTTATATTTTATTCTTTTAATCCTGAAATCCTAAACAACTTCCACTAGACTGCAAGCTGCCTGAGGGCAGGAGCCATGATTTGTTCACCTCCGTAGGCCTAGGATATAGACAGTGTCAGATACCCAGTGATATTTATTGAATTAATGAGGTAGCAACGGATGTTTTTCCAGTGCCTCCATATTCTCTTTGTAACATAATTGAAGTAGGGTACATTTGCAACATAAAACAAACGAAAAATGCTGTCATACTTATTATTATGAGTTTTTTGTGTGCTAACTTAGGAAACTCAAAATCATTTATAACATTGTTCCCTTAGAAAAAAATGCATTCCATGTTCCAAAAAAGTTTGATTTACAAGTGTTTTGAAATTTGATCTATTTATAAGTTTGGAAAACCTTACTTCTTAACTTACGGTGTCTTTTATTAGTTGTAGAAAATGAAATTTATTGAGTTTTTAAATACATTTATGAAGTGTCTAATGTATTAAAACAATGCGGGGTTATTGAAAACATCTATCCCCTCAACTGTTTACACTGTGGAGGGTAACTACCATAAAATATCAAAAAGGGAACATTTTCTCAGATGTTTGGTCAGACCCAACATGGATTTTATGTACTCACAAGTGAATTATTCAAATTATTATTTTGTGAGACCTGGGCTACTTGAAGAGTTCTCTGAAAGAAGCAACTGGGAGAATATTGTAGACAGAGTAAAGAAGACTTTTATAGAAATAGATACATTGTATTTTTCATGTCTCCATATCTTACCAGTTTGCAAATGCAAATAATTCTCCTTAATGTTACTTTCACTCTTTCCTTTCTGGCAGTTTATTGTGGCAGCCTCAGTCAAATCTGTCTTCCCTCTATGCCACATCTTAATCTTCCTCAAGTACTGCATACTGTTTTGATTACATCATTTTCCTTCTCAGACATCTTTCATCACTCAATTACCAACTGATAGAATTAGAAAACTTTGTCTTTCATTCATGGGCATCTGAAATCTAGCTTCATACTTCCTTTACAAACTTATTTTCTGCTAATAAAAAGCAGAAACTTTCCATGCCTGAGAGCCTGTCCAATGAACTCCTGTATCCATCCTTCTCATGCATCCCCCACCTTCTGCCTTCACGCTTCTTCCAGCTTTTCTGCTCTCCTTCTCACATATTTTCTCAAGACTTGGTGTTTCACCTAGCCAGAGTCTCCAGTCCAATTGGTCAAACTTTCTTTCACATCTGGCAGACTCCTCCTGTTTTCATTTTGTTGCCTTTTCATATGAAACTGTATGCCTAGTAACACTGGAAACTAACCAAGCCTTGGGTTGGAGTTAATGATTTCTAACCTCACCTGGGCCTTTGGTATTGCCTGAGATTCTAGCCAGCTCCTTCTTATTTCACCTCTTTCCAAACTTACTTGTTCCCATTTGAGCCTCTAATATCAATAATGCCCATCTCACATTCTCAGCAAGGGAATTGCTGCCTAATTCACAAAGTAAATAAAAGCCAAAGTATAAGAACTCCTTTAATTTCTCACCTGTAAATCTATAAACATTCTTCTTTCTTGCTGTTCCCATGGAAAAGGTGCCTCCCATTGTGAAAAATGATTCTCCCTACTCCTTACTTTGTTCTCTTGGATTTTTATCTATTTATCATTCCACTTTGTTTAATGTGTTTTAAACTTCTCACACTAGGGAAGTCTCCCTTCACCACTTATGTTCACTCACATGCTCAACAACTCTGTAGGCCCTGGTGCACTGGATGCTCATGTAGTTCTATCTTCCATTTTACAGCCAGTTTTCATGAGATTTGTCTTCATGATCTTCTTTTTCATATATATCCTTCATTACTCAATGACTTGTAATGTTGCTGGCAGCATCATGGTTTCACTGAAGTCGTTCTCTCCAATGTTCCTAATGACTTTTCAAATACTAAACTAATAAACATTTTTACTGATCCCTCAAACACTGGTCACTGTCAGTCACTCCTTCTTGACATATTTCCTTGGCCTTTTTGACTCTGTACTCTTGAGTTCTCAGTTGTCCCCTCTCATTTCCTTTCCTGGGCTTCTCTTCTGCCTGGCTCTTAAGAATTAGCATTGATGTGACTCTGCCCTCAGTCCACTTCTCCTTTCTGTTTACACACTTCCATGCTGGCAGGTTGTTGAAATTGCCATATATACGTCCGATGCCCAGATGTGTACTTGCAGTTCAGATGTCCCTCCTGATATGTGATCTGGGTCACTCCACGATCACCACATACTTACTCAGAGATGAATATCTCAGCATCCCCACACAAACGACTCTTTTTCTTTTGAGTCGTCATTTGATAAAAGAGTCTTAGCTGCCCATCTTTCCAAGCCTTGATGCTGAAAGTCAGCATGACTCTTCTCTCCACACATACTGATAATGTCACTGTTCTGCAGGAGTTTCTTATTGCCCTTAGTGAACAATCAAAACTCTTGAAAGTGGCTTACATTCCTGCCATGATCTATTTCCTTAAACTTTTTCCGTCTCATCTTTTCAACCCAAAGCACTCTGTGCTTCATGGGACCTTTGTCTCCAGAAACCATTCTTTCTTTACTTCCAGGCCTGTTAAGAAGTTTTTTTTTCTGTTTTTCTGAAAAAAGTCACCCATATACCCTAATCCTTTGCTTTTTTCATGAATATTCTACATTATAGAAAAATGTGTAGTGTTGCATTCTTCATGTTACTGCTTGCCTACAAAGTACCAGATACTATTTAGGTGAATGAAACCTAGCATTGCCCTTGTTTTTGTATAACCTTGAACCCAAAGGAAGAAAACAGACTTTTCATCACTTAAGGACAGAAGTTGATTTGAAAACTTTGACAAGTTTTGTTGCAACTGGGGTCTGTGAATACATGTGAGAACTGGTCACGATTTCTCAAAAGGTTTCTCAGATGTTACAACTCCCAGGGTTTTTCATTTGTTTGTTTGTGTTTTGGGGTGCTTCTAGTGTACAAAGCAAAGGATTATCCCCAACAGACATCATGTGGAAAGGAGTTTGCATGCTACTACAGCAGTCCAGGGAAGATGAGCTGGACCAAGTGTAGTAGAGGCAAGTCAACAGCATAGCTAAGCACCCATTGCTGATGAGGCAGAAAAGAGGCTAGCCTCTTTCTGTGTTATTAACATGACACAGATAAAACAAATGCCAGTGAAGGCTCACAAAACCATTGTGTTTGAATATACATTTTGATTTTTTGCATTTATGAATATTTTAATCAAAATAGAAAATTATATATGGAAATAAATTTTAATCGAATTGTGTATGGAAATGAATCATGTTTCTAGTGTGTCTTAAAAATGGAGAAAAATTACATAACTGAAATGTAATTTAGACAAATAATTGTACACTTATAATTTCAATTTAACAATGATCTTGAGAGACATGCCACAATTTAAATTTGTTATTTGTACAAGTAGACATGTCCTTTTAAAAAGTTTATTTTTGTTTTCTATGAAAAAAATGAAACTGTCTGTTAGTGTGGAAACAGAACTCAGTGAGATGGTCAGAGTTCTTTACAAAGGTAGAATACTGCCATCTATTGTTCACTGAAAATTGTTTTTAGCCTAAGCAAACAGAAGCTTCAAGTTCAAGTTTAATAGCAATTCTTGACATTAAGCAAACAAAAGATCGCTCGAAATTCATCAGCTTTCTAAGTTTATACATGTTTCAGAAATTCTTAGTTGTTCTTATAGTATTTAAAAACTCATGCTCATATCAGATAATCCAGTTAAGCTCTCGTAGCTTCTTCTTTCTCCCACCAAAGAAAGAAGTTTATTATTTCTTCCAACAGAAATAATAATGCTTTTTTATTTATATAGCAATTAATACTTAAGCAAACTTTTCCACATTCATTTGTGTGAGCTGTCATGTGTGTAGCTCATTGCCTGAATTTCTCATATCTTTGTCAGCTACCTCATCTTTTCTAATTATGAGAAAGAGAACCAGCCTGGAATTCAAAGGCAGTTGAAGTTATCTTCTGAAAGATATGAGTGCTTACTAGAGTAAGTGACTTATTAAGTATATTTTAATTCCTAAATAATAAAACAATATTCTATGATAACAGTTAATTTTGAGTTGGGTAGATTCACTAGTGTCTGGAAAGTACTTACGAAACATAAACAGAAGAAATTTTTAAAAACAATTTTTGGACTGTTTGCAGATAGATTATAGGGAAGGCCATGTACTACATCCCATTTGGTGACTTGGGATACCTTTGAACATCAAAGGAGAAGGAAGTTAAGAATTTTGGTAACTGCTGAAGTTTCACATCTCACATGGGACCTGCCCACAGAGATGGAAAGCCGTTTGATGAGAGATCCTATATGTTTTTCTCCTACTGTACATATATATTATCTTAAGGAGAAATTCAAATGTAAACTCATATTCCTGCCAGAAAATTAAAATATGCAAACATCTGCTTCCTTAGGATGGCCTTTAGCCAAGGTTCAGCCTACAATGAGTTAATACAAAATTTTCACATGATTTCATTTTTTAAAAATTTCTCAACCAACTTCAAGTCTAAAATTATAAACGGGTCCTATGAAGGTATAAACACATAGGCAATTTTGCTGGCTCTGAGGTCAGAACCAGGAATACACCAAAGATCATTTTATTAAATCCAGCTCATCTTCTAAATTAATTTAGTACATTAAATACCAAGGTACTATTTCCTAGTCTCACAGACAACCTTCCAGGGAAAGATGTGGAGTGTAAAATTGTACTATAGAGATATAGGAGGAGTCAGCTTCCAAAAATCCATCACACATCTTTTCCCAGCATTGAGGACCAAATTGGGGTTAGAAAAGTCCCAGGGACTCTTACCTCTTTATGTGTCATCTCTTACACTGTTTATTCCTCTCTTATCCCAACTCCCTTTTCACCCTGAGAATGTTCTTCCCATGCTGTGTTTGCCTCCCAGGGTGCCTCCCAGGATGACTAAATAGCAAGAAAGAAAATACTTCCAACAATAGAGCTGAGATGCCCATTTTAGATTTTTTTCACGTAGTGTTATAAATCATACCCCATGCAATCAACCATATTAACTGAAACCAGAACTTTTGTGCAATCACTTTTTAAGAGCTTAAAATTAATTTCAGAACAATTATGAGTATTTTGGAATAGGAATTACAATATTTATATTTACCTGGAATAAGTGAAAATATTTAGGTTTTTTATTGTTTTATTTTGGTTTTATTGGTAGATAAATCACACACACACACACACACACACACACACATATATATAATCTTCATTTATAAAGAAACTAACTATTGGCCCAGTACATGTAGGAGACCCACACTCACATGTAAAATTTGCATTCCTTCGCACACACAATCTTTTTCAATGCAATAAAATAGTGATGGCAAGATATAATATTTATCAAACATATACCTAGGGCCAAGCACTCTACTCAGTCTCTTATATGTGTGATTTCAATCATCAATAATAGCATACAGTAGGTATTATTATTAAGTTCTTTTTTAGACCAAAAGAAAGAAACAAGAGCTACAGAGATAAATACATTTTCCAAACTCTTAGTAGATGTGAAATTTGAACATGGGCAGTCTGACTTCAGAGCTTGTATCTTAAAAATCCCATGCATGTCATACTTCATAAAGTAAATATTTGACATTGGTGAATGAATAAAAGCTTCCTCTCATATCTCAATTATTTTAAACCTTGTTTTCCAACTTCTCACATACACAATCCTATAAATTATATGTATGATGAAAATATGCACTTGTACCTTTTTGTTTATCTGTGCTAATTTATAAACCAAGCTTAACTTTTTATCTCTTCTTCCAGGAATGGTAATGAATAGCTATGACATAGCAATTATACTATGTCTCATTTCAAGTGAAAGGAAATGTTGAACTTAAAATACTGTGGGGCTTTCTTAGCAGACGTAATTAGGACCAGTAGCTAGTCTGGGAATTTTAAGAGTTTTTAAAGCAGAGAGCTATAAAAATATGACGTAAGTTTTTCATACTTATGTTAATCTATTTTAACTTAATACATACAAAAATGCAGGTTTTCACGTATATTTTGATAAAGAGTCAAGAATGCTTCTCTTAAGTATGTGTCTATGGTATTGACAGAAGTTTCAGGTTGTATTATTTATGCATACCACATCCATACTTCATTGTATATGATTGTCAACTTCAGTTTCTATATAGTGGGAATAACTTAGGAACTTGGAAGCATTTTGAGCTGAAAATTCTTCTGGTATGTTATGATTTTCTTTTTGAATCTTTACAGTAGTATCTCCTCTATCTAATTCAATGGAAATCTATTTTTAGGGCCTCACCTTTATGAAGTCAGTGTAAATCTGTTTGACTTATTTTTCAAGGAAACAATTCCACTGTTTACTCATATATCATTGATTTGTAGATATTTTGTTAGCATATGTAATTTACAATGGCAAATACAACTAGCCTAAATAGATTTGAGACTAAGTTGGGCTCGGTGGCTCAGACTGTAATCCCGCGCCTTTGGGAGGCTGAGGTGAATGGATTGCCTGAGCCCGCGGGTTCGAGACCCACCTGGGCAGGCGAGACCTCATCTCTACAATAAATAAAAAAAAAATTAGCTGGGCGTGGTAGTGCACTGTGCCTGTAGTTCCAGCTACTTGGAAGGCTGAGGCGGAAGGATTTCTGGAGCCCAGCAGGTCGAGGTTGCCATGGCCAGGAGCGGCCACTGCACTCCAGTCTGGGTGACTGAGTGAGATTCCAACTCAAAATAAATAAATAAATAATAGATAGATAAATAAATAAATAAATAGATTTGAGACTAAACAAAACTGAATCTTGACAAATGTGTGCACCTCAACAATTGGGAGAAGAAGTATATGGAAGCTCCAGAGAGCAGTTTATTCCCTGTGAGTGCTCAGTGTATAATAGGCATTGTGCTATAAGAAGGAAAGAGCATCAGTGACTCAATAACAAGTTATAAGGTAGAACTTGGATAATATTAGAAGTTAATTTAAAAAAAGGACTTTTCTAATTCTACATAATAATTTTAAAGTACTTTTTAAGAATGAAAAAGGCTTGATGCCAAGAAATAATTTTAGAATTATTTTCCTTTTTCCTCTTTGATGTATATGTGTATAAGTACTTTATGTAGAGAAATGGCTTGGATTTATAGTATTGTGAGGTACTTCAAGGTACTTCCAGCTCAGTTCCCTGATTTTACAAGAAGATTGCCTAAGTGTGCCAATGGATGCAGTATTGCCTGTAAAAAACCTGAGGTTGGTACTGGAAATCATCATAAAATGTAAAATCTTTTTTAAGTGGCCTAATCAGAGGCATATAGCATTTCAACAGGGTTATCAGATAATTTCTCAATTCTAATGTTTTAGCATTTGTAATCTATTTTTTGAGTTTCATGAAAATTTACGAAGAAAAATTTTTGTGCTGCTTCTAATTCTATTCTTCCCAGTTAGAATAAATTAATTTCTAAAGCAAATGACACATTATATTGTTTACTGAGTCAGAAGATGTGAGAATTTCTACATTTTCTGCCTCTGGGCAAGGATGTATTCAACCTATCTCATTAAGTTATCAATTTAACCTATGCTTAAAAATACATAGGTAGGAGAACTATAACATGACTATAGTGGTGCTGCCTCAAACAAAACCTGTTGAGAATTGGATATTCTATCTTCATCCTATACACTATGCTAGATAATATTCCTAATTCATTTTTTAAACAACAAATTTCTGTTGACATCACCATTTTTCCATTCCCTTTCTGAGTGTTCCCTTTGGCACCTTCACTTTGTTTAGATAAAAGTATGTATATTTGCTTCTTTGTTTTCATTGACTGTATTCTTATAGTAATTTCCTAAGTCTTCTTAAAGGTTGCATCTTTTTAAAATTCCCCAAGTCTGAATAATATTTTGACATAAACCCAAATACAGTACTGTAGTGAATAATGATATATTACTTAAAGATATATAGCTTTATATTCTGTTAATAATTTGATCACATGGACTTATTTGTTAAAATTTTTATAACTCACAACTTATGATACTTTTGATGCTTAGATGCCTTTTATAAAATTCAAATTCTTTCTGATCCCTATACATTTTCAAATATTTCCCATGTATCATACCAGTACTGTAATTTTAACTTTTGCACAGTAATAGTAAGAGTGAAAGAAATTTTCTATAATTGAATGATAGATACATGTCTAGTCTAAAAGTTGTTTAATGTTGCTTATATTAAGTATATTTGTTGATGTCTTCTTAACTTCTTATCTATAACCCCAAATATTCTGGGCCTTTGTTTTATGATGAGTAAAGTAACTGGGAAGCAATCTAGATGATAATATTGCAAGGTCATGTACATTTGTGAAAGTCTAAAGCTAGCATTGGATAGGACATCCTGGAGAAGGGAAAGTAGACTGGATAAAGATAAAAGGGGAAAAGAAGTTGTTTAAAAACAGAGTATATTGAAAAATGGTAGATATACCAGGAAATTCAGCTACTTTGGATTTGATATATAAAACTGCACTTTCCTTCACTGTTTATCAGACTTAAATTCCAGATTTTCTATTTAAGGGTGGCAATTCAAATTTGGTTGTTATTTAAACAGTGTCTAGGGAATACACTTGCATTTCTTAAATGTCAAATATAAATATTTCTATTATAAGGAGAGCCTGTAAAGTAGAATGTTTTATACTGCTTGCTAACTTTTTTAAAAAAAACAACGAAAAGGTTTGTTTGATCATCTGTTCCGTAACAAGACTCAATTGTGGTTTTGTACTTGGTATGGCTCATACTGTACTCAAAGATGATTTCATGTTGTTAGTTTAAGACTTTCTTTAAAGTGGCTTTTATATACACTTAACCTTTAGTATTTATTATTGCTATTTAAGATTTCACAAGTTAAATGAAATATTTCTGAGTATTATTAGTATACCTCAAAATTAATTATATTCTTTTTTCAAAGTTGAATAGGCACAGAATTACCCTCTGTGAGAGTCACACATTTTCCCCCCTACTTCGTATGTGATTAAAATATACTACTAACAAGTGAAGCCCCTCTTCCCTAAAACTCCTTCATAGTAACTCCTTGGACATGCTTCTGTCTTAATAGCTTGCCTTCTGTTATTGAAATAGCAGCCAGCCTATCCTTCTGTTTTTTCAGCATTTCACGTGTAGTTCGTCTTGGCTGATTTGTGGCAAACAAATCTGGTTGCTGATTTTAGATTTCATGCCCCACTGAAGTTTTCAGTTATTTGAGTCAAAGTGGTGGTGATAACTTCTTATGTGTGATATAACTTTTGACTGCTATACAATTCCACTCTTGAATCAGAAAATCAATAAAGCAATGACCAGAATTAATAGTAGGGAGATTTTTTTCCCTAGCAGTAAAAGTGTTCACTTTGGTTTCTTAGCCAATTTTAGCATGGATAATTTGTCTCCTATTAGCTTAAATGTTGCTTTTGTAAGACCTTTGCTTTCACAAAGGCTATAGCATAGTAGCATTGAAATACACAACTTGCTTATTTTCTAAATTCTTATATAACTCTAATATTCACTTATAAGGATGAATTTTCAGTTATGTTACTATTTTTAATTTCACTATCTTTTCTCTGTATATAAAAATACATCTATTAAAGAGAAGAAGTATGATTAAAAACATACAAAATTATTAAAAGCCTCCTTGCACTGACAAACAATTTTGGTGAAATTTCAGGGTACAAAATCAATGTGCAAAAGACATTTGTATTTCTACAAACCAGCAACAAGCAGGAAGAGGACCAAATAAAAAAACAAAATCCCATTCATAATAGTCACTAAAAAAATGAAATATCTTGGCATCTACCTAAACAGAGAAGTGAAAGTCTTTACAATGAGAACTACAAAACACTGCTCAAATAAATCAAGAATGACATAAATAAATGGAAACATTGCTTGGTCATGGACTGAAAGAATCAGTATTATCAAGATGTATATCCTACCCAAGGCAATCTACAGAGTCAGTGTAATGCCCATCAAATTACCAACATCATTCTTCTCAGACCTGGAAACCACAATACAGAAATTTATATGGAAACGAAAAAGAACATGAATAGCCAAAACAATCCTCGGCAAAAGGAATAAAGTGGGAGGTATCACACTTCCAGACTTTAAACTTATTACAAGGCTACAGTAACCAAAACTGCCTTGTATTAGTACAAGAATAGGCACATAGATGAGTAGAACAGGACAGAGATTCCAGAAACAAAAACACGGTCTCTCAACCAACTCATCTTTAACAAAACCACTAATAACAATCACTGGAGAAAGGAAACCATATTTAGCAAATGGTGCTGGAAAACTGAATGACCACATGCAGAAGAATGATAGTGGACCCCTACCTATCATCATATACAAAAATCAATTCAAAATGGATCAAAGACCTAAATATCAAACTTCAAACTATAAGATTTCTAGAAGAAAACATAGGAAACACCCTTGTGAACATCAGAGTAGGCAATGAATTCTTGACCAATTCCTCAAAAGTGAATACCATAAAAGCTAAGATAGACAAGTGGGACCTCATCAAACTGAAAAGCTTTTGTACAGCAGAAGAAACCATTAGGATATTAATGAGACAACCCACAGAATGGGAGAAAATACTTACAAATTATGTATCTGAAAAAGGCCTAACATCCAGAATCTATAAGAAGCTCAAATGAAGTAAAAATAAATAAGTAAATAAACCATTAAAAAGTGGGCAAAGGTCATGAACAGATACTTCTCAAAAGAAGGCATACAAGCAGCCAACAGACGTGAAAAAATGCTCTGCCTCACTAATCATCAGAGAAATGCAAACCAAAACTACAATGAGATACCACCTAATTCTGGTAAGGATGGCTATTATTAATAAGTCCAAAAAAGAAAGAAAACAAATGCTGTCATGGGTGTGGTGAAAAGAAAACACCTCTACATTGTTGATGGGCATGCAAGCTAGTCAACCTCTATGAAAAGCAGTGTGGCAATTCTGAAAAGAACTACAAATTGGCCTTCCATATGACTCAGCAATTCCTCTCCTGGGAATATATACTGGATGGACATAAATCTTTCTACAAAAAAGACACCTGCACATGCATGTTTATTGTTGCACTGTTCACAATAGCATAAACATGGAACCAACTCTATTGCCCATCAAAAGTGAAACGGACCTCATTAACAAGGTACCTGCATAATGTTTCTTTAAAGAATTGTACTCCGCATCTTTAAAGTAAATTTAAAAAAAAAAAAAAGTTGTTCATGTGGTCAGCCAGTTTTCCCAGCACCATTTACTGAATAGGTTCTCTTCTCCCCAGTGGTAGGTGATGGAGGCTTTGTTGAAGATGAGTTGCTTGAGAAATTGAGGTTTTGCTTCTGGAATC
>NW_007246108.1:283074-318400 GCF_000164805.1 Carlito syrichta | reverse complement strand
TTGTAGATTGCCTTAGGTAAGATGGACATCTTCACAATGTTGATTCTTCAAATTCATGAGCATGGGATATTTTTCCACTTGTTTGTGTCATCTTTGATTTCTTTGAGCAGTGTTATGTAGTTTTCATTGTAAAGGTCTTTCAGGTCTCTGGTTAGGAAGATGCCAAGGTATTTCATTTTTTTGTGGCTATTGTGAATGGAATTGTGTTTTTTATTTGGGTTTCTGTTTGTTTATTATTGGTGTAAAGAAATGCAATTGTCTTTTGGACATTTATTTTGTATCCTGAGACTTTGCCAAAGGCCTTTATCAGTGTAAGGAGGTTTTTGACAGATTCTCTTGGGTTTTCAAGGTACACAATCATATCGTCTGCAAAGAAAGATAACTTGACTTTCTCTTTTCCTATTTGGATACCCCTGATTGCCCTCTTCTCTGATTGCTTGAGCCAGGACTTCCAATACTATGTTGAACAGGAGGGGTGAGAGTGGGCATCCTTGTCTTGTTCCAGTTTTCAGGGGAAATGGTTCCAATTTTTGTCCATTTAGGAGTATGCTGGCTGTGGGTTTCTATCTATCCCCATGCACAAAGGTTAACTCCAAATGGATCAGAGACCTAAATGTAAAACCCCAAACCATAAGAACATTAGAAAATGAAGGACATACCCTCATAAAAATTGGAATTGGCCTCCAATTCCTGAACAAAACCCAAAACCCACAGGTCATAAGAGAAGATAGACAAGTGGGACCTTATTAAACTGACAAGCTTCTGCAAGGCCAAAGAAACCATCAAGAGAGCAGGGAGACAGCCTACAGACTGGGAAAAAGTATTTGCCAACACCAGGTCACATAAAGGCTTAACATCTTTGATCTACAAGGAACTCAAACATGCTGAAAAGAAAAAAATCAAGAACCCCATTATAAAATGGGCAAAAGATATGAACAGACACTTCACAAAGGAAGACATCCAAGCAGCCAACAGACATATGAAAAAATGTTCAACCTCACTAATCATCAGGGAGATGCAAATCCAAACCACACTGAGATACCACCTAACTCCAGCCAGAATGGCAGTTATCAACAACTCAAAAAATAACAGCTGCTGGAGAGGGTGTGGCAAAAAGGGAACACTTCTACACTGTTGGTGGGAGTGTAAACTAGTGCAACCTCTGTGGAAAGCAGTGTGGCGATTCCTAAAAGCTCTAAATACGAACCTCCCATATGACCCCGCAATCCCCCTGCTGGGAATATATCCTGAAGAACACAAATCACTCTATAAAAAAGATACCTGCACACGTATATTTATCACAGCATTGTTCACAATAGCAAGAACCTGGAAGCAACCATGCTGCCCATCAAAAGAGGACTGGATTAAAAAAATGTGGTACATGTACACGATGGAATACTATGCAGCCATAAAAAAGAACAAAATCGTGAATTTCGCAGCAACCTGGATGGAACTAGAGTCTATAATATTGAGTGACCTCTCGCAAAAACAAAGATCCGAGTATCACATGTTCTCACTCATATAATGGACCTTGAACATCCAATGTAATACTATTAGAAAATGACTGACAGAAGTGGGAAACTATTGGGGGGTAGGGAGATGGGATTAACGGTAGCAAATATCTGTCTGGGGGTGGGGCAGCACCTTTTATCAATAGGGTGCCTGAATGAAACGTATTTGTATACCTAACCCTTAACTGTAACCCACAACATCATAACAAAAAATATTGATTATAAAAAAAAAAGTTGTTCATATGCATGATGGAGTATTACATAGCCATCAAGAAAAATAAAATAATGGACTTTGCAATAAATTGGATGGAGTTGGAGATCATCATACTAAGTGATCTATCACAGCAACAAAGAACTGTGTACCACATGTTCTTACTCATAGGTGGGACCTGAGCAATAGTCACATGAGCATGAGTGAGGGATTGGCAGTCGCTGGGCACTGCAAGAAGTGAGAGGGAGGGAGGCAGGAGGATGGGGGGCAATCTGACAACACAAAGGGTACCTGGGCTACTGTCAAGGGGAATGACAGTTTGGAAGCCCAAACTTCACCTACAAGTATCCTACTTATATAGCTAATCCTTTCTTTTACCCCACATTTCTATAATTCCTTTTTAAAAAACATACAAAATTAGAGAATTATATAAAATATTACGCTCTCAATAATTTATTTAAAATTACCATTTTAATTTAAAATTTAATTTAAAATTTAATCAGTGGACATGCTTTACTTTTTCTTTAGATTTGTAGACTGTATGTACTGAGGACATTTCATGAAAACTTCTGTAGTTGCTAATTACTAAAGAATAAACTGTTAATTCCATTCTCAAAAACACTTTAAGACTGTACTAAAAACAAAATCTGACTTAAGATTTCAAATTTTTATGGAAACAGTATAGAGACTTGTTATAGTTTATTAGAACATATCTAGGAATAAACATTAATATTTCAGAGGATCACACTGGTTGAGTTTTTTAGAAGCATAATGAGTAGCAATACACTTAAAAATATGTTTCTGAAAGGGAATGTTGACTTAGTTAAGTGAAATTTTTATAAAATTAAAAAAATTAATAATGATAATAAAATCATCTCTATTAGCCAATGACATGATCCTATATATAGAAAACCCCAAGATTTCACTTTACACACACACACACACACACACACACACAATGTTAGAACTAATGATGAATTCAGTAAAGTTACAGGATGCAAAATCAACATACAACAATTCATAGCATTTTTATCTACAACTAATGACCTAGCTGAAAAAGAAATCAAGAAAACAATCCCATTTATGATAGTATTAAAAATACTAGGAATAAATATAACCAAGTAGGTGAAAGATTTGTACACAGAAAACTAAAAGTCTTTTAGAAGATAAATTGAAGAAGACACAAATATATAGAAAAATATCCCTTATTCATGGATCAAGAGAATTAATATTTCTAATATGACAATACTACCCAAAGCATTATACAGATTTCATACAATCCCTATCAAAATCCCAATGGTGTTCTTCACAGAAATAGAAAAACAAACCTAAAATTTGTATAGAACCACAAGAAAACCCCGAATAGCCAAAGCAATACTGAGAAAGAAATACAAGTTTGAGACATCATACTTCTTGACTTAAAATTATATTACAAACCTATAGTAATCAAAATAGTGTGCTAGTATAAACACAGAAACTTTGAGCAATAGAACAAAATACAGAGCCCATAAATAAATCCAAACATGGTCAACTAATTATCATCATGGGCACCAAGAGGTCAAAAGGGGAGAAAGGATCATCTTTTTAATGTGCTGAGAAGGCTGGATTTAAACATACAAAAGAATGAAATTTACTCTTATCTTACACCACACACAAAGCAATTAACTCAAAATGGATAACAAGCTTGAATGTAAGACCTGAAATCATAAAACTTCTAGAAGAGAACATAGGAGAAAAACTCCTCTATGTTGACCTTGGCAATGATTTTTTGGATAACATACTGAAAGCTCCGGTCACAAAAGCAAACATAAACACATGGGACTACAAGAAACTAAAAAGCTACTGCACAGGAAAGGAAGAAATCAACAAAATGAAAAGGCATTCTACTAACTGTGAAAAAATATTTGCAACCATGCATCTGATAAGAAGTTAATAACCAAACTTTACAAAGAATTCTTACAACTCATTGGGGAAAAAAATAACACAATCCAAAAAATGGGCAAAGAACCTGAACAGACATTTCTCCAAAGGAGACATAAAATAGCTAACAGATAAATGAAAAGGTACTCAACACTACTAATCATCAGGAAATGCAAATTAAAACCAATATATCACTTCATACCCATAAGGATGGCTATTATCAAAAAGACGGGATAAAAAATACTGGAAAGGGAACAGAGAAAAGGGAACAATAGTACACTGTTGGTGGAAATGTAGATTGACTCATCCACTATGGAAAAGAATATGGAAATTCCTCAGTAAATTAAAAATAGAATTAGCATATGACCCAGCAATCTTTCTTCTGGAAACAGACACAAAGAAGATAAAATCATCACCAGTAAAGATAGCTGCACTTGCATATTTATTGAAGCATTATTTACAACAGTGAAGATGTGGAAATAAACTAGATGTCCATCCATGGATGAATGCATGAAAAAAATGTGATACACAACCTCCCCCTACATATACATATACATACAGTGGAATATTTGTTCAGCCTTAAAAAGGAAAAGAGATTTTTTTTTTTTGAGTTGGAGTCTCACTCTGTCACCCAGATTGGAGTGCGGTGGCCGCTCCCGGCCACCGCAGCTTCGACCTGCTGGGCTCCGGCGATCCTTCCACCCCAGCCTTCCAAGTAGCTGGAACTACAGGCGTGCGCTATCATATCCGGCTAATTTTTTATTTATTGTAGTGATGAGGTCTTACCAAGTTGCCCAGGTGGATCTCAAACCCGCGGGCTCAGGCAATCCACTCACCTCGGCCTCCCAAAGCTCTGGAATTACAGGCTGAGCCACCGAGCCCAGCCAGAAAAGAGATCTTAACCATTTGTCATAGCATGAATGGATCTGGAAGACATTATGCTAAGTGACAAACCAAACACAAATAGAAAAATATTGCATAATCTCATTTATATGTGAATCTTTTTTTTTTCAAAGGTCACATATGCAGAGGTAAAGAATAAAAGAGTGAATACCATTGGTAGGATTTGAGGGTAGGGGAGGGAATAGGGTAGTATAGGTCAAAGGAAGGATACAAGGCAGCAGATATGTAGAAGTCTAGAGCTGTGTATACAACAGGAGGACTAGAGTTAATAAAATTGTATTCTATTAGAGGTTTTTGTTAACTAAGTATATCTCAGCTTTTCTTGTCACAAAATACTTACTATGTGAGGTGCTAGATATGTTAATCTGCCTTGCTATATTAACCATTTTATTATATAGGTATTAAGAACATGTTGTAAGCCTCAAATATATATAATGCAATTTATTTAAAAAATAAGTAAATAAAATAAAATGCTACATTTAGCTCAAAAAATAAATTATCAGTGTAGGTATATAAGAAGTATGTATAATTATATATTCTAAAACTACTAGTATTAACTTACATTTTCATATTGATTCATAAGAGACAGGGCATGGGAGAACATGGACATTATGATTAAATAATGTATAAAATAATTACCGATATATTTAGAAACATAAAATGAAAAATTCCAGCATTCCTTTCAGTACACTCATTCAGCTCTTGAACTGTGGAATCGGTGTTTATGTTTGCAGCCTGATATTTTCACTTTTCAGCTATTAATAAATATCAGCTGTCACCATCTCTATCATCATTATAGTTATTATTATAACTCAACTGGTAAAAGACATAACTTCTATATAATACCTTTACAGAATAATTTATTACTTACAGTTATTATAAGACTGCATATCTTCATGGATGTTTCGTGTTCATAATTATATTTTTCTAAGTACAAAAAATACATATTTACTTTTTCTATGATATATATTTGTCCCCAATGAACAATATTTTATGTTTGAACAAATCTTTTAAACAAGTACATGCCACTTTATAATACAGTTATAATATAATTAAAAATAATTTCTCTATTTATTGCATTTAGTGGTTACCTTCTTTGGTGGTTTTTAACAAAGCACTACTATACTTTTTATCTTTTGGTTTTATGTTTTTACATATATGTAGAAATATTTATTTAGACCAAATGTCTATGTTATTTTGCTTGATCATAGGGTATATATAAGGGGGGCCCCTAAAAGAAACCATAATTATGTTTTGGAGAGCAGTCCCCTTGTAGTACAGGCTTCCCCTGCTAGGTAAGTGTTCCAGGAACCCATCAGCATCAGTGTGTTAGCTAGTGTTGTTGTGAGAGGCTGTGTTTTGCTTCAGTGAATTATTTTTTGAAGATTTTTTTCAACGTGTTTGCCCATTTCATAATGGTTGATTTACACTAACAACCTGCCCACACTGTGTTGAGTGTTCAGCACTTTTTGACCAAAAACAGCATGATACCACCCTCCCAATTCACCCCATCTCACCTCACATGACTTTTTGTTGTTGTTGTTTCGTCGATGGAAAAAAATACCGTCTTATAACAGTTAGAATGGCTATTATTAAAAAGTCAATAACCAATAGATGTTGGTGAGAGCAGAAAATAGGATCACTTATACACAGTTGGTGGGAATGCAAGTTAATTCAACCTCTACGGAAAACATTATGGAGATTTTTCAAAGAACTAAAAATAGAACTACCGTTTGACCCAGCAATCGCACTACTGGGTATCTACTTAAAGGGAAATAAATAGTTATATCGTAAAAACACATGCACTCATCTGTTACAGCACTCTTCACAATAGCAAAAAAACCCCAAATGAACAACACCAGAATTTATTTATAAAAATTATGCATTTGTTCTTACATGCTTAAACTTCAATCACCTTCAAATATTCTGTTTGATACAATACACCTATCCGGACATTTTTCCCACTACTCAGAACAGTTTTTGAACTTGTCAATGTTGATGCCTTTAGTGCTTCTACCCTTTGTTTTACCTCTTCTACACTGGCAAACATTTCACTTTGAAGACTTTTTTTTTTTTCGTCGACAAAACAAAAAAAAGTCATAGAGGTTGTATTAACTTAATTCCCACTGTGTATAAGTGATCCTTTTTTCTGCATCTCACCAACATTTATTGTTTATGGAATTTTTAATAATAGCCATTCTAACTGTTATAAGGTGGTATTTTTTGAGTTTCTAATTTACATTTCTATGAATGATTAGTAATGTTGAGCATTTTTTCATGCTTGTCCACTTGTAATGTCTTCATTTGAGGAATGTTCTTTGCTTACTCTTTAATAAGGTTTGTTTGTTTTTTTTTTTGCTTTTTTCTTGTTGAGTTGCTTCAGTTGCTTATAGATTTTGGATATTAGGTTTTTTTAATTGGATGTACAGTTTGCAAATATTTTCCATTTTGCATGTTGTCTGTTTACTCTCAGGTATTTCTTTTGCTGTGCAGAAGCCCTTTAGTTTAATTAAGTCCCATTGGCCTGTTTTTATTTCTGATGCATTTACTTTGGAGATCTTAGTCATAAATTATTTGTCAAGGCAGTGTTCAGAAGTTTTTTCCTAGGCATTCTTCTAAGGTTTTTGGGGTTTCAGGTCTTACATTTAAGTCTTTAATGCATCTTGAGTTAATTTTGTATTTGGTGAAAGATATGGGTCCAGTTTCATTCTCCTGCATATGTCTATCTAGTTATCCCAGCACCATTTATTGAATAGGGTGTTCTTTGCCAAGTGTATATTTTTGCCAACTTTGCTAAAGATCAGTTGGCTGTAGGCATGGAGCTTTATTTCTGAGTTCTAAATTTGTTCTATTGATATATGTGTTGATTTTTATGCTGAAACCACACTGTTTTGGTTACTGTAGTCTTGTAGTATAATTTGAAGTCAGCTTTTTTCTTTTTCTTTTTTTTAGAATTGCTTTGGACTTTAGGGCTCTCTTTTTGTTCCATATGAATTTTAGGATTTTTTTCCCCAATTCTGTGAAATATGATGTTGGTAATTTGGTAGGAATTGTGTTGAATCTGTATATTGCATTGGGCAGTATGATCATTTTAATATTATTTGTTCTTCCAATCCATGAACATTGGATGTTTTCGCATTTGTTTCTGTCATCCAAGATGTTTTTCATCGGTGTTCTATGATTCTTGTTTGTGGAGTGCTTCCACCTCCTTGGTAAAATGTATTCTTAGGTTTCTTTTTAAAGCTATTGTAAATGGTATTGAGTTTTTGATTTGGTTCTATACTTGAATGTTATTGACGTATAGAAAAGCTACTGATTTTTGTAAAATATATTAATTTTTTTTATTCTGAAACTTTAGTAAAGTTATTTATCAAATTCAGAAGTCATTCAGAGGATCTTTTGAGTTTTCTAGGTATACAATCATGTCCTCAGTGAACAGAAATTCTTTGACTTCCTCTTTTATAATTTTGCTGCCTTTTATTTCTTTATCTTTCCTGACTGTTCTGTCTAGGACTTCTGGTACCATGTTGAATATGAGTGGTGAAAGTGGACATCTTGCCTTGTTTCAGTTCTTAGGAAAAATGCTTCAACTGTATTTTCTTTTAATGCTTCTTATGACTAGTCCAATGCCTCAGAAACAACCACTTTCAGAAATGCAGTAGCATGTTTTGAATATTGATTTTGTATCCTGAAACTTTACTGATGCCATTTATCAATGACTTCTGGAGGAGTCTTTTAAAGGAGTCCTTCGTTTTGGTTAGGTATAAGATAATATCATCAGTGATCAGATATAATTTGACTTTCTCTTTTCCAGTTTGGATGCCTTTCTTGCCTGGTTGCTCCAGCTAGGACTTCCAATACTTATGTTGAATGGGAGTGGAAAGAGTGGGCATCCTTGTCTTGTTCTAGTTCTTAGGGGGAATGCTTTCAAATTTTCCCTGTTTGGTATTATATTGGCTATGGGTATTTCATATATGACTTTCATAATTATGAGGTATGTTCCTTTGAAATATAGATTGATGAAGTTTTTTTTTTCCTTGAAGGAATGCCAAATCTTTAAATTTTTTTTTATTTTTTAATATTTTTATTTTAAAGATGTGGGGTGCAATTCAGGGTTAGGTATACAAATGTTCATTATGCAGGTAACCTTGTTGATGAGGTATACCCCCCTTCTCTGGGAGTTTCCCTCAACTGCCAATCTCATCCCCCCTCCCCTGGCAGTTTCCCACTACTGCCAATCCCTTTCTTATAGTATTATGATAATTGTTCAAGGTTCACTTATGAGTGAGAACATATGGTACTCTGTTTCTGTGATAGGTCACTGAATACGATAGACTCTAAGTCCTTTCAAGTTGCTGTGAAGTTCATATGTTTGTCCTTCTTTATGGTTGTATGATATTTCATGGTGTATATGTACCACATTTTAAAAATCCAGTTCAGTTTCAATGGGCAGTACAATTGGTTCCATATTTTTACTATTGTGAATAGTGCTGCAATAAACATACGTGTGCGTGTGTCTTTTTTGTAGAATGATTTGAGTTCCTCAGGGTATATTCTCAATATTGAGATTGCTAGGTCATATGGAAAGTCAATTTCTAATTCTTTCAGAAATCACCACACTGTTTTCCAAAGAGGTTTCAATAGTTTGCATTCCCACCAGGGGTGTAGAAACATTCCTTTTTCTCCAGATCCTTACCAGCATCTGTTGTTATTTGTTTTGTTAATGATGGCCTTCTTACTTAGATTAGGTGGTATTTCAATTTGATTTGCATTTCTCTGATGATTAGTGAGGCTGAGCACTTTTTCATGTGTATATCTTATTTTGAGAAGTGTCTATTCATGTATTTTGCCCATTTTTTTTTTTTTTTTTTTTTTAGTTGGAGTCTCGCTCCGTTGCCCAGACAGGAGTGCAGTGGCATGCTCCTGGCCACCGCAGCCTTGATCTGCTGGGCTCCAGCGATCCTTCTGCCTCAGCCTTCCAAGTAGCTGGAACTACAGGTGCACGTTACCACGCCCAGCTAATTTTTGATTTATTGTAGAGATGAGGTCTCACCAAGTTGCCCGGGTGCGTCTCGAACCCGCGGGCTCAGGCAATCCACTTACCTTGGCCTCCCAAAGCGCTGGGATTACAGGCTGAGCCACCGAGCCCAGCCAATGTTTTGCTCACTTTTTAATGGGGCTGCTTGTTTTTTTTCTTTTGGCACATTTGAGTTGTTAGGTCTTTGTCAGATACAGATTTTAGGTCTTTGTCAGATACAGTTGGCAAACATGTTTTCCGATTCTGTGAGCTGTCTCTCCGCTCTCTTGATGGTTTTTTTTTGCTTTACAGACACCTGTCAGTTTGATGAGGTCCCATTTGTCTATCTTATCTCTTATGGCATGGGCACTTGGGGTTTTGATCAGGAATTGGTTGCCAGTTCCAATAATGATGCCAAATCTTATTGAATGTTTTTTGGGGTTTTTTTGGTATCTATTTTTGTTATTAATTATGTTTATGTAGTGAATCACATTTATTGATTTGTGTATGTTCAACGATTCTTGCATCCCTGAAATAAACCCTATTTGATTGTGGTATATTACCCTTTTTGATGTTCTATGGGATTAAATTAGCCAGTATTTTGTTGAGAATTTTTACATCTATGTTCATCAGGGATACTGACCTGTAGATTTCTTTCTTTTTTTGCCCTGACCAGCCTTTGGTATCAGGATGATACTGGCGTTATAGAATAAGTTAGATATGAGTCTCTTTTTCTCCGATTTTTGGATCAGTTTCAGTAGGATTGGTACCAATTTTTCCTGGTATTTCTGGTCGAATTTAGTTGTGAAGTCATCTGGTCCTGGCCTTTTTTTTAGTCAAGAGACTTCTTAAATTACTGATTCAATTTCACCAATTATTATTGGTCTGTACAGGATTACTATTTCTTCCTGGTTAAGTCTTGGAATTTTTCCAGGAATTTATCCATTTTTTTCTAGGTTTTCTAGTTTAGACATGGACATAGTTGTCTGTTAATCTTTTTTATTTTTGTAGCATCAGTTGTAACGTCACTTTTTCATTTCCAATTGTATTTATTTGAATCATATTTCTCTTATTTTGGTTAATCTAGCTAGTTATCAATTTTGTTCATCTTTCAAAAAAAAAAAAAACAACCAACTTTTTCTTTCATTGATTTTTTTGGTATTATTTTTGGGGTCTCAATTTCATTTAGTTCTTCCCTGATCTTTGTTATAGTTTTTCTGCTACATTTGGGTTTGTTCATGTTTTTCTAGTTCCTTCAGGTGTAATGTTAGATTGTTAATTTGAGATATTTTTATCTATTTATGAAGGGGCTTCAGCTGCCCTCTTAGCACTGATTTTGCTGGATTCCAGAGGTTTTGATATGTTGTGTCTCCATTTTCATGTGTTTCAATATTTAAAAAATTTTCACCTTAATTTTGTTTACTCAAAGGTCATTCAGGAGAAGATTATTTAATTTTCATATATTTGTTGTTAGGAGAGTTTCTCTTGATATTGATTTCTAGTTTCATTTCACTATGATCTGAGAAGATGCATAATATAATTTCATTTTTAAAAAGTGATAAAGACTTGCCTTGTAGCCTTAGCATATAGTCTATTTTTGAGAGTATTCCATGCAAAAATGTGAAGAATTTATATTCTGCTGTTGTAGGGTAAAATGTTATTAAATGTCTCTTAGGGCCATTTCATCTAGAGTCCAAGTTAAGTCCAGAGTTTCTTTGTTGATCTGTCTAGTGCTGTCAGTGCGGTGGTGAAGACTCCCGCTATTGTTATATTGATAGCTCCTTTTTAGGTTTATAGGTATTGTTTCATGCATCTGGATGCTCTGGTATTGGGTGCATACGCACTTAGAATTGTAATATCTTCTTGTTGAATTGATGCCTTTATCATTATGTAATAACCATATTTTTGTTGTTTTGGTTTGTTGTTGTTGTTTCTTACTATTGTTGATTTAAAGCCTGTTTTATCTAAAATAAGTATAGCTATTCCTATTCACTTTTGGTTTCTGTTTGCTTGGAAAGTTCTTCTCCACTTCTTTACCTTGAAAATGTAATTGTCTATCAGTTAGGTGGATTTCTTGTAAGCAGCGTATAGTTGGATCTTGTTTTTTTAATCCATTCTACCGGTATATCTTCTAAGTGCAGCATTTAGTTCATTTTTGTTTAAGGTTAATGTTGATATGTAAAGTTTTATTTCTGTGATAATTGTTACCTAGTTATTTTGTAGTCTCAATTGTGTAATTACATTATAAAATCTGTGGATTTGATACTTTCATGTGCTTTTATACTGGTGAGTTCCATTTTTTCAGTTCCAGATTTAAAATTCCATTTTAGTATTTCCTTTAGGGCTGGTCTACTGGTGATAAATTTCCTTAGTGTTTGCTTGTCTGGGATAAACTTTATTTCCCCTTTATTTATGAAGCAGAACACAGAGTTCTTGATTGGCAGTTTTTTTTTTTTAGAAGACTGAAAATAGGACCACAACCTCTTTAGTGTACAAGGTTTCTGCTGAGAACTATGCTGTTATTCTGATGGCATTTACCTTATAAGATATTAGACATTTCCCTCCTGTTGCTTTTAGGACTTTTTCCTTTACACTGACTTTAGATAGACTAGATGAGGTTCATCTTACAAAGTACCTTCCAGGTGTTCTCTGAGCTCCTTGTTCCTGGATGTCTAATTCTCCAGAAAGACACTGGAAGTTTTTCTGAGTTTATTCCATCAAATATATTTCCTAAGGTTTTTTTTTTCCTTTTTCTTATTTTGTCTCAGGAATACCTATACCATGCAGTTTTAGTCACTTTATATAATTCTTTATTTATCAAAGGCTTTGTTTATTTTTCAAAATTTTTAAAAATTTAAATATAATTTATTTATTATTTTATTTGGTTTTACTGTCACCCAGGCTGAAGTGCAGATACATAATCATGACTCACTGCAGCCTCGACTTCCTAGGTTCGGACAATCCTTCCATCTCAGCCTTCTGAGTAGCTGGAACTACAGATGCATGCCACCATGTTTTGATTTTTTTTTTTTTTTTTTTTTTGGTAGAGATGAAGTCTCACTACATTACCTAGGCTGGTCTTAAACTCCTGGGCTCAAACAATCCTCTTACCTTAGTCTCCCAAAGTGAAGATTATAAGCATGAGCCACCATGCCCAACTGAATTAATTCAAAGGACTGGTTTTCAAGCTTTGAAATTATTTTTTCTGTTTGATCTAGTCTATTGTTAAAGCTTTCAATTATATTTTAGTTTTTTCAATAAATTTTTTATTTCTGCAAATTATTTTTTTAAGTATCTACCTGTTTTGTAATTTTTAAATTCATATTCCGAATTGTTTTTCTGATTTCTTTGTGTTGGTTTTCAACTTTCTCTTAAATATCATTGAACTTCCTTACAACCCACATTTTGTATTATTTGGGTCATTTCAGGACTTTCATTTTGGTTAAGATCCATTGGAACTAGTGTAATTACTTTGGGGTGTCATAAACCTTCTTTTCTTATATTGCCTGAACTTTCATGCTGGTTCCTTCTCATCTAGAGAAGTTGTTATTTCTTAATTTTGAATGTACTTTCATTTACCTGGGTCTTTTTTCCCCATTTGAGAGTGTGACTGTAGTGCATGTTGTATTTGATAGTTTGGCTTTAATTCTGGATAATTAGGGGGTCAAGGCTCTGTATGAGTTCTTTGGTTATAAGTAACTTTTGTTTGGTGGCTTTCTCAAGCACTGATAATAGTATCAAATGCATTAGGCATGTGAACAAAGCTTATTTCCTTCCGTGGAGTTTGGGTGTGGAGGTCTCTGGAAGTTTATCTCATTCCCTAAGCACTGCGCCCCTCTGTCAGCAGGTTTTTTTATTTGCTTGTGCAGTTCAATCTCCAGTCCAGTAGGTGGTGCTTACGTTGTAAGAGTCCACTGTGGCAGAAGCCAGTGGGTATGTGCTTGATCTTTGTTTATTGGGAGGGGATCTCTGTTGTCACTGGCAGCTGGCTGGTCTGTGGACCTCCAGATGCCCTAAGTTCCCTGCTCAGCCCCAGATAGAGGAACAACTCTGGGAGGATCTAGACCACCAAGCTGGATCTCCGATATTCCAATGATAAGCAGAAGCACCTGCCTGGACCGTGGGGCGGGGGAATGGGGAGGTGAGGAGCTTGTGGATAAATGCGCCAAGGTCTCTTGGGGGTGGGGGTGGGGGGAGTTGTGGGCTACGCCAGCTCCATGTCCTGGGTAGGCAGAAGGGTGGGTGTTCTTCCCTGGGCAGACAGAAGGGTGATGGTCCTTTCCTGTTACAACCTTTTTCCCAGGGTTCGTGACCTTCATTTAGTTCAGGAAGGCCCTGTCCTTTATCTCCAGGGGCAATGCACCTGAGGTCCACAGACTACTCCCCTCCCACAGCTACCACCAAAATGGCCTTGGGGAAGAACCTCTTCTCTCAGTCCCAAACAGCTCTGCAACTGGTCTGCACTCTGCTGCAGGAACACTCCTGCTCTGTGTAGGGAGTGGGGGATGTGTCCTACCCTTGGTACAAGCCCAGGTCAGTGGGCACACTGTCCGTGGGGACACAGGTGCCTCCAGTAACCTTAGAAAGGCCATACTTCGGTGTACTCATGCCAACCCCTAGTGAGTCAGCGGTGGCTGTGTCTGTAGTAGTGGTGGGGGAGATGGAGTGGGGGTGGGTAGGAGAATACCTCATCTCCATGGCATTTTCAGGCACCAGTGTCATCTCTCTACTGGGGTGAAGCATACTTCCTTCCCTACAAAGCCCCACCTACAAAGCACCTACAAAGCACCACATCTGCATCTCTACTGGGAGGGGCATAGTCACCTGCTCACAGATAGAAAGTTCTCAGGTGTAGGAGAGCTCAGATATAGTTTTATTTGCCCTAAGGGATGCTTTGGCATGCAGCACTCTTCCTTCCCTAGGGGCAGCCCTCTGGGAGGGCTAGATCTCTGGGAACCCCGAAGTTCTCCAGGGTCCTGCCAGTCTCTTGTGGTTGCTGTAGTTCAGCAGGTTCTAGAGAATATTTGCAGGGAAGCTAGTGATGCAGAGACACAAGGGTTGAGATTCCTTGGGCAGGACAGAGAACCACAGCAGGTGTACAACCAGTATGGTGCCCATTGCCTCAGCTCGGGGTTTGAGGGGAGGGCAAGCAGACCTACATAAGCTAATTGCCTAGTGCTCTGCCCTCAAGACATTCCCAAATTGTTTCGGACAGGCTTGGGCTCGTGAAGGAGGAGGGGCTCTCTGACAGTTCAGCAGTCAGCGATCTGCCACAGAGGTGAGGGGAGCAAAGTAACACCCCAACAACCTTTTTCATGGACTCCAGGTTTCTCAGGGGCCAATCTCTGCCAAACTCTTGCTTCCTTCTTTTTCTGGGCCTTAACTTTTTTCCTGTGGTTTCTCTGATTAGGTTCCAACATCTTCTCTGGGCATTCCACTCAGGCCATGAGCATTCACTTGTAACTTTTGTTCTTTCTGATCATGTTATTTTTTAAATATTCTACTTCCTCTGTTATAAAATAGTCTTCTATATAGTTTTTATTTTTTAAATCTTACAATTTTTATACATTTGACTTTTTTCATCTCTGTTGGAGTATATTGTGAAGTCCTTTGTGAGAGAATAATTAAACTGCATTTTCTTTCAAAGAAATAGCCAGATTTCTAATAGCTTCTGATTGAAAAACACTGGAATTATTATTTTTGTTTATGTCATTACCCTTAATGAAGTCTTACAATTGTTAGCACAATGTTAAGTGTTTTACATATACTACCCATTTTAGTTCTTATAATTATCTTATGAGACTGGTATTATTATTATTATTATTATTATGTATTTTGCAGCTGGAAAAAATCACAGCATGGAGACCTTGGTAACTTGCCCAACATCACGCAGCTAGAAAGTTTTAGAGTCAGTCAGGAGTTAGGACTTGAATTTAAATAGCCTGGTTCTAGACCTGCACTCCTCATCACTAACTGGGTTATGCAGTTTAAATGTATGTGGATTCCTTGTGCCTCACTCACATCCTGGCTATATCCCAATAATAACAGTCCTCTGCATTCTATCTTTAGGCTTCATCTACCCTCTTAGCCTTGACCCCTACCCATTTTCTCCCTCAGTTCCACCTCTTCCTGCTTGTCTTCTCTTCTGACCAGAAGGGTGGGGAATATTCTTGGCCTCTGTGTTTTATGTTCTTCATTTCTGCAGTGAGTACAGAGTGATGACTCTGAACTGGTAGGTAGTTTGCCAGAATATATCAGGTGTGCCACAGAATCCCAGAACTGAAACTTCTCTTCTTACCAACCATAAGAAGAGAGACAGGTTGTGAATTTGAACACAAACTGAGTTGCTTTTTGTATCTATCTCTGATAGTATTCATTGAATAATTACCACACATTCAAGGCTCAAATGCCACATTAAAGTATTATGGAAATTGAAATTTTATTTTATGTTAACATGACTTTTAAAATGGAATTTCTAAATAACGTACATGTAAAATACTGAGCTCTTTATAAGGAGAGAATTACACAAGGTTTTTTTCCACTTCTTGGAAACGTCTTGCTTTTTAAAAACTAGGGTTTATCTTTTTAATCTCTTCAAATATGCTCTACCTATTCTCAAGTTCTAGCATTAAAAAATGTGCTATGGGCTGGGCGTAATGGTTCATGCTTGCAATCCCAGGACTTTGGGAGGTCAAGGTTAGAGGATTGCTTGAGCTCAAGAGTTCAAGATCAGTCTAGGCAACATAGTGAGACCTTGTCTCTACAAAAAAATTAAAAAAAAATTAGCTGGGCTCTGCAAGCAAAATACAACAAAAAAAAATTAGATGGGCACCTAAAGTCCCAGCTACTCAGGGAGTTGAGGCAAGAAGATCAGCTGAGCCCGGAAGCTCAAGGCAGTGCTGAGCTGTGATTGTGCCACTGCACTCGAGCTTGCATGACAGTGAAACGCTGACTCAAAACCCAAAAATTAATGATAATAATAATGCCATAAACCCCAAAAGGGGGCAACCTGGGTACATTTTAACAAAATTTGAAATAGGCAATTTAAATGTTCCTGAACTGAGATCTTAAAGGATCAACTGTTTATTTTTTCAGTGAAAAAGTCCAATTTAGGTAAGGCCTTTTCTTACCTGACCTTCTCTTGGTTTATGTCTCAGTCTTCAGGAACTAGTATTACTGTGGATATCGCTGTGATGGGTGAAGCCCATGGCCTCATTACTGACCTCCTGGCAGACCCTTCTCTGCCACCGAATGTGTGTACATCCTTGAGAGCTGTGAGCAACCTGCTGAGCACACAGCTTACCTTCCAGGCCATTCACAAGCCAAGAGTGAATCCTGTCACTTCCTTCAGTGAAAACTATACCTGTTCCGATTCTGAAGAGAGCTCTGAAAAAGACAAGCTGGCTATCCCCAAGGTGGGTATAAATGGCATACTCGTTAAAGGTTAAACTTTTAATTGTTATCTAGTTCTCTGTCCTGTCACCCCAACTCTCTCTGCAGATTCATGTCAGTGACTTGGGCAAGATATGTTAATCATGATGTCAAAAGTAATAAAAATGTAAACATGAAAACTTCTGTCTTTATACTTGATAGCTTTCTGTAAATAGAAAATTTACCCTTATATGTCACCTTTTAAATTACTTTCATGTTACTTTCATGTTATACTTCTGTGTGCCAGACTCTGTTCTAGGTGATGAGGATATTGAAACAACAATAACAAAACACAGACAAAAATTGCTGCTCCATTCTAGTTTAAATTCTGTCTTAAAGCCATAGACCTCTAGAATTAAAAATTTACTTGTTCTTCAATTTCCTTGAATGATATTCTTCAAAATACCCTCATGGATTTTCCAAACACAAGTTTTGAACTCAGAACAGTTTTAGTTACTTATAGATGCTTTAAATTAAAAGATGGCTTTAGTGATTTGTATGAACTCGTACCTTGCATGTGAAAGGAAGGAATTTGTATAATTTCTTCTTTTTAGATGTAAGATATGTAAATTATAAGGGACAGAAACCTGCACTCAGTTTGAACTTCAACATTAATTAATAGTAAGTCATATTAAAGACTAAAACATCAGAATATCAGTGGTCTTTGGTATATTCATCTCAGTTATTTATTTAGAAAACAAGAAGTTGTACCCTTGAGCTGGTAGTCAGTCAGTAACATCTGTGCTTCTGCAATTTTTTGTCTTGACTCAGGATAATGTGATCTTTATAACTTTGTCAATTTCATATTTACATAGTTTCCTTCAAACATGCACTTCCCTGAGAAAGATATACCCAAGTATGAAATGGCAGCAAAGAAATGGAGAGAGAGTAACTGATTCCTTTAGATCTTAAGTCACACCTGAGATCACTGCAAGATTTACCAGTGTTTGACCTTGTCTCTTCCTACTGAATTACCTTCTAAGATACATGTTCAAATATGAAGAGACACGGGGAAATTATTTGGTTTCAGAACTATTCTTAAATCCCATGGTGCCACATAATTCACCTCTCAAAAGAGTTTATTCTCTTGAGAAGTACAGAATGTGTAAACTATACCTATACAGTTGGTTCACTAGGAGTAATTAACCACACAGTGTGTTGATGTTCTGCCTATTATGACTAATTTTGAAGTAGGAAAACACCTCACTTTAACTTTTAAGATCAAGACTCTTTTTAGAGTGCTGGTGATCATCCTGGTGAGCTCAAACTCTTGTCTCAGTGCTGATGATGCCACATGTCCCACTTAAAATGTGGTGGGAGAAGAAATAATAAAGAGAGGGAATGGCAGGTCAGCCAGCAGGGTCTCCTGTTAAGAGGAGTTGATACTGATGACATTGTCCATATCTCTGATGTCTAAGTTACATTAACCACAAGAGAGGTGATGAATTTTGTGAGCTGCATTCTTAGCCCCTATCATTTATAAAACAAGATCGCAAAATTAAATACTTGGGGGTGTAGACTGTTGTGCAAGATGAAAGAAATTAACCCATGCCCCAAATAAGTGACTTTTGAAGGAAAAAAACTTTTGCTCATCATAACTAATATATTACATTTATGAATAGGTGTGTGAATTTTATTGAACAAATATAACTGCAAAGTTATCTCATAAGTCATTGACTCTCAATCCTATAATCCCACATTTGCATAAATGTTGAAATACCTTCAGATGTTGTTTTTATAATATGCATTTATTTTGGCCAGAGTGTTTTATGAAATTTCTGACCACCCAGATTTTAGATAGGTGATACTCAACTAGTATAGCTTAATCAATTCATTTCCAGTTAAAAGCTCATTACCTTTCATTATATCATGCGAAAGTTAAAGATGTGAAATATATTAGGTAATGAAATCAACACTTTTTCCTAGCGCCTGAGAAGGAGTTTGCCCCCAGGCTTGTTGAGACGAGTTTCTTCCACTTGGACTACCACCACCTCAGCCACAGGTCTGCCCACCTTGGAGCCGGCACCAGTAAGGAGGGACCGCAGTGCCAGCATTAAACTGCAGGAAGCACCGTTATCCAGGTGATGCAATGCTTCTACTGGTTTCATTCATGTCTCTTAGAAAAGTTACCAAAAAGGAATTACAAGTTACAGGAGAAGAGAGGTCTAACCTATTATAGTTATTTGGAGGCCAACTTTGAAAATGGAAAAGGTAGCTGGGCTCGGTGGCTCAGCCTGTTGTCCCGTGCCTTTGGGAGGTGAGTGGATTGCCTGAGCCATGGGTTCGAGACCTGCCTAGGCAGGCGAGACCTCATCTCTACAATAAATCAAAAAATTAGCTGGGCATGGTAGCATGCACCTGTAATTCCGGCTACTTGGAAGGCTGAGGCGGAAGGATCGCCCGAGCCCAGTAGGTCGAGGCTGTGGTGGCTGGTAGCGGCCACTGCATTCCGGTCTGGGTGACAGAGTAAGATTCCAACTCAAAAAAAAAAAAAAAGAAAAGAAAAGAAAATGGAAAAGGTGTATAGTTTAAATGCAGAGCAGTATAGGGATTAACACCTGACCATTATGCTGTTGTGTGGCCTTAAACATTAGTGGGAAGAATGACCTGAGATGATCCCTACCACTGTGACCTTGGATGGGAAGAGTAAAGCCCAGGATAAAGATAGCCTAAATTTACCACATTGAAATTTATATGAGACCCTTAAATCCAAAGCATTCCATCTGATATTTACATTTGATGTTAGATTCCCCTAGCCTAGCATACCAGCTTCCTTAACCTTGTACAAGAGGCATTATAACAAATCAAAAGTAGATAATTCTAAGAACACTTAGATACATTCAAACATTGGTAATTCAAACATTATTTAGGATATTAATTCCAATTTTACAATGTGACTTAAAAACTAGAATTACCGAAGCTAACAAAGAGGTAATATTAAGATCTAAAAAGAATTTTGGAGAGTATATCTAACGAAATATGTGCTTTTAAAGGAAATTATTGTGCTTGTCCTTTTCTATTTAGGATAAATATAGCATACTTTATTGTAATTCAATAATTATGAGAACAATTACCATATGATTTCAGATTTCTGAAACACATTTATTAGTTTAATTACTGACCCAATTAATAAAAAATCTATCTTTGTTGAACTACATGATTACAATATCAGAAGTAATTTTCTCCTGATATTAGTCTTGAACATAAATAAAGCAACATGCTGAGATTCAGAAAGATGGAAACTTTCAAATTATAAGAATTTAATGACTGATTACTATTTTTACTCTCTTCGTTTAAAATGTTTAATTGATTTCTTTCATATTAATATTTGCATTCTAATAAACTTATAGAATTGGAAACAACTTCAAATGATTCTTTCATATATTAGTTATAATTTCATTTAATCCTATTACCTGAACTTTTGTAAAACTTTTAAACATCACCACAGGAAGAGGTTATGCACTGTTTAATGAACATTTCCTAAAGTTTGAAATCACAAGTCATTGATAATATTTTTCTCTAAAAACATTGACCATTGTCAATTTTTATAGCACCAAAAACTGATAAATGATAGTTAATAGTATTATAGTTAAATACTGTTAAATAAAATGAATTATGTTCTCAGAATATATCATTAGAGAAGCTGCCTGTTTAACCAACGCACCTTGCCAAGTTTCCTGGCATAGTATAGTTAATTCATCATAATTTTTTTCCATAGAATTCCTCTACCAAAAACTCATTCATGCTTTCTCAAATGTCTTCTTTCTTTCTGTTATTCTTTGTTACTTATGGTTAAATCTTATTTTCCCTACTTTTCACTTAGTCAATTAAACGAAATTGGGGGCTAAAATTGAAATAATGACAACGAAAAACATTCCAAGAACTTTTATGGGTTTTACTCCCGAGGATCTTGTCATTCTGCTTCATAAAATAGATGCTCAGACTCAAATATTTTCAAAAGAGATAAAGAATAACATATGATCCCACTAATTCTCATTCTTTCATTCCTAAAATTACTTATAGATGTCTTCCTTGGGTATACTTTTTCCCACTGTCTCATTTATTATCTCTTAGTTTCACTGTCCTATGAAAAATCCTGGTGTAAAATCTGAAAGTGATATAATATTTTACCATTATGGAGAAAAATTAAATTCATTCTGAAGAGAATTTGAGCTCTTTAAGGGAAGACCATATATATGTGGCAATAGTACCACCATTACATACAACTAGTTTGGGTCTTCATTGTAAAACAGAGATAAAATTCTCTTTACTGAGTGCTAAAATTGCTGAGTGAGTTCAAAACTTATTTGAGTTTAAACCCTGAAGTTTCCTTTATTTTAGATTTTTAAAAAAATTTCTTCCTTTCCATATCTGCCTTTTTATTGACGCTCTTTGAGGACTATAGTGATAAAAGAAAATGAGAAGTAAAAATTATAAGCAGTTTACAACTTCTGCCTTTAGGTGTACAGCTGGATAATTTACTTCTGGGTAATTTAAAATAAAGTTTGTTAGAAGGGACCCTGGACTGAGAGTCGGAAGAATCTTGGCTCTACCACTAAGAAATGTGTGTTCTGAGAGACAAGCTATTAGCCTGCCAGCCTCCATATCTAGTACAAGGAATCATTAGGAAAAAGGAAAGTGACAACATATCTGAATGAGTAAATTAGATGGAAGAATACAAGCAGGTGCTTTAAAAAAATAAGCTTTAGGGAAATATAAAAGGGCGAAATAAATCATACTCTAAAGTATACCAAATTGATCTTGAAATTGCCCCATACCTCTGTATACTAGGCAAAAGGGAAACTGTAAATGTGGTAAAAGAGACTGTTACTTGGCAAGACTTTTAGGACTTAGGATGGAGTTGTTAGGGGAATAATAAGGGTATAAGATTGCTTTTGTGAAGAGAATTAAGACCTTCCATCACAAGTACATAAATATTTTTCTCTGCTGTGTCAGCATTAGGAAACCAACTAAAGGTTTCCCTAAGCTGTTTTCCTCTCCAGAATCTAAATTATTACATATTCATGAGTTCTAAACAAGAATCAGGAAATTAGGGACAGTGAAAAAGCTGAAATTACTATGAGAATTACATAAAACAATATACTAAAGTACCATATATAATGCACTTATATATGTTTAATACAATACATTGATTTATTATATTAATAGTATAATACAACCAATTGATATTTATTATATTAGGAATGTGATATGGCTAGGATGTCATGTATTTTTAGTTCATTAGACCATCATACATTAAAGATGTTCCACTATCTCACTTTACAAACTTTTCAAAAGCACATTTTAAATGTTTTTATTTGAAAAAAAAAACAGTAGTAAACAGTTGTTGTGCTAACCCTCGTAACATATCTTTTTGATATATTTAACAATTCAGTTAATTCTAAGGCCTTGTCTTTAAAATGTCTGCATAGAAAAGTAATAACTATTTATTGTATAATATACTGAGAAATGGAAACATATAGACCCGATATGCATTACATAAAATTTCTTTACGGTTCATTAATCAATTCAGCAAAATGAGTTAAAGGGGACCAGAATAACCAGGAAATAGTCAGTGTAGTTATTTGTTTCAAATTCAAAGTTTTCTTTGATCTTATTATTTTTGAAATTCCAAGTATTTGTGAAATATTCAGGATGAGATTTCTAGGAAGGACATAAAACAAATATTTTGTATACTCTACTTAATTGTATTGGATAATTCCTGAAGTGAATTCCACAGTTCAAACATCTCTTTTACGATATTTTTGGTAAATTGCCATTAGAAGTAAGGTTTAAAACCTAGGTTAATAGTTGAAGAAAAATCTCTCCAAATCGAAAAAAAGAGAAAGCATGAGGTAACACGAGTTTCAGAATGTCAAATTGACCTCAACACAAGTTACAGATCTTACCAATTGCCTAATTACCAGTAAGCAAAGGATACATGCAATAGTAAAACATATTCTCAGCATTCTTCCCTTTGAGAGGTCTGAGACTGTTAGTGCAGTTCTCTGAAAGTCCTTTTATTCCACATTAGCACACATTCTGATTTGAATTTAGCATGCAATGCTTGCATAATGTTGCTTGCATAGAGGGAACAGTTTTGGTATGGAGCCTCTCCAAATTATACCCCATTAATTACACAGCTTATATAGCAATCTCCATATATTCATGACCTCATATTTCTATCAACTTCAGGCTTATTTACAACAAGTCACTCTGATAGACCAGGCACATCCTGCTTACGGTGCCAATCGAAGATTGGCAAAAGATCAAATTGTCAAATTATACTTATGCAAATTATAGATTTTACCCCATACCAAATTTACTGGTGCTTGAAAGGACACAGGTGTTAGCAAAATACAGACCAAGCACTTTTCCCTTGTAGCTGTCCAAGATTGCCAACACAGCTTCCTAAATTCTCTCCCGAATTAGGATAGATTCTGTTTCAGATTTACCATGTAATGTTCTGAGCTACACATGCAGGTAAATTTTGGCTTGGAATACCTCTAAAATGTATATGCCATTAATTGCTTGACTCACATCACATTCTCCAGCTCAACTCTCCATGGATCTATTATAGATTTATTTACAATAAGCAATTTAGGCAGACCATGCACATCTCAGTAAAAGCAATCCCTAGGTGATGACTCTTCATTATCTTTCTCCTAGAAAATATCATTAGTATGTTTAGTATCAGGTCCATTGTTGGCATGTTTACAAAGGGATTTGATTAGGTCATCACTTTCTTTCCAGGGTGTCACCACTAAAGAGAAATTATAGGCTAAAGGCCTGCTGCTAACTTTTTCCTTCACAAGGAAATACTACAAAAAATTATCTTTGAATTGTTTTATTAGCATTCAGTTTTTGAATATAGATACACCAAAAATAATAGATTACTGAGAAAAGTATTATGACATTTATAGCTAACATAAATTCATCTGCATTGTAACAAGTTAATCTGCAAGGGTTTTTCAGAAAATCTGTGAGAAACATGACTATAGAGTAGAATGAGGTGGTGTTTGATTTTTTTTTATTAATAGGATATAGGAATGTTATTTTTCCTCTTTGTTAACCCAGTATGCTTGATGAGTGACTGCTGTATTCCTGAAACAGAAATTGAGTTTATATAATCTATTATCATTGGAAAGTAAAATAGTTCTGTCTCTGAACTTAAACCAGTATTCAGACTGGCAGGTCTATTTTGGAAATGGTTCGGTTCTGGCAAGATTTGCCCCAATAAATGATGAATAATCTCTTCACTTTTCTTTTAATTCTATCTTTATGGTGCTGTTAGTCCTGATTCTTGGAATAACCCAGTGATGATGACCCTCACCAAAAGTAGATCCTTCACTTCTTCCTATGCTGTTTCTGCAGCTAACCATGTAAAGGCTAAAAAGCAAAATCGACCAGGTAAGTAATTTACTGACTGTACAGTCATTAAGTAAACCAAATCCTAACTGTTGAAGTAATCTGAGGGTGCTCTACACTCAGATGTCTTTGGTTTGAGTGTTCTAACAACCAATTTATTATTTTTTAAAAGCTTCTATAAGTAATTCATTATTTAAAGTTTCACTTATTTATATGACTCAAGGAAATTCTTTACTACACATGAGCCATGATAAGGAATTTGGATATCAAAAGTAAGCACAATATTTGGTAGAAAGGTAAAATGCTTCGGGCGAAGATTAACTCATTTAATCAGGGTCTGTGCTAACTCAACTGTGATACAGTTCTTGTCAGATTCTGTCTCTGAATTTTCCTTCTTCTAGAAGTCCTATTAGGAACCTGGGATGTTTACTCTAACTTCTTGAAGTGTTTTAACTCCAAATTTTCACTTCTCAGTATTACAGCAAACATTAATGAGATTTTCAATAACTTCCTGTGTAGTTTCTTAATCTTCTGTCTTTAGCAGTTTATGAATTCACCAAATGGCTGAAGGGGAAAAGTGCCCATTTCTCACTGAGATACAAGACTTTTAGTTCTGGCTGCCATGGCAGCCCCAAACTCCAATTTTTGTGTCATCAGTCTCATGATTTTACTAAAAGCTCTGCTGGCTTGCCTCCAGAATAGCTGCACCCCTCCTGGATCCTTCACCTCTTTCTCCATGCCAATAATCAGTAAATAATGCTCTGAAGGGAAGAACAGTTTGCAGGATTTTGGCTCACTTTTCTGAGGTTCTCTTCTTTCTGGAAACCTAGTCCCTCAGAATTGGGTGCTTTACCTCGATAGCTTTTTTATACAATTTTATTGGAGTTACATCACTGAAAGAAACCATTAAAGGCAATCTGGTTTTCCAACAACTAATCTGGTCCTCTCTGCTCTTTATAAATGTTCATTAAATTTTATAACTTAGAAGTTATTAATGACCTGAGAAATAAAATTGAGCTTTCACGAGGGCCGGGCAATGGAGGATAATACTTAAACTGAGATTTCCCTGAGGGGAAATACAGATTAGCTCAGTAATAAGAAGAATCATCTGAGACTCCAGCAAGGTGGAAGAACTGAGTTTGAGAGTTTTACATTAAATCTGAGACTTCTTGAAAAGGGACACTAATATGTTTCTCAGTCCGTAGGACCCCACATCCACAAAAACATGTGCAGATAATTTTTAAAGGAAAGCTTCATCAGTTAAGGGCCATGAAATTTTAAGACATTAAGTTCTAACATGGAGTTTACAACCATGATCACTCAACACATAGGAAATACTATGAGTATGAGACAACAAAAATTTTCTAGATCTGTAAAAGTGTTGAGATATTTAAATGCTAGAATATTCAAATATGTCATTTAACGTAAAAATTCACATATATAAAAGAAAACTTGTAATCATAAAAAAGTCATGAGAAAAGATCTAATTGCAGAGCGGCTAAATATAACTTTTAGAAATGTAATCAAGGAAATATAGTTTTGATAGCATTGTAGACTAACCGAAAGGAAAATTAATAAACTAAAATTATCCAAAATGCAATGCAGATAAGAAATTGGACAATATAAAAGATTTTGAGGGACATAGGAAAAGGAATTAGGAAGTCTAATATATATAATCATAGTTTAAGTAGCAGATATAGGGCATAAAACATTGGAAAAGAAGCATGTAAATGGAAAGAAATTTACATGTAGACACAAAATAATGAAACTATGCAACACTAGAGACTGAAGTAAAAAAAAAAAAATCCAAAATCTGCCAGAGAAAAGTCAGATTACCTTTCTCAGAAAAGGCAGCCGAGCTGAGAGCAGACTTGTCAGATATACAGTGGGAACACAGTAGAGTATTTTCTTCAAAGTTCAGAGAAAACATAATAATCATCCTAATATTGTGTGTTTGGCAACTCTATATAAATGAACTATTCCTATAGAAATTAACTATTCATGAATAGGAGTGAAATAAAGTCATTTTGAGAGAAGTCAGAACTTTATCATCTACCAAATCTTCTCTAAAGGAGTCTATGATTGATATGTTTTAGAAAGAAGAAGAATATAAGAGTAAATCTGAGATTTTATAAAAATATTAAACAAATAAATCTGAAAACCGTCGTTCAATCCAAACAAGCATTATATGCATAATAATAGCATTTCAAGATTTTTGGATGGTTTTTAAAAGATTTTTTTTTTTTTTTTTTTTTTTGAGTTGGAGTCTCACTGTCACCCAGACTGGAGTGCAGTGGCCGCTCCCGGCCACCGCAGCCTCGACCTGCTGGGCTCCGGCGATCCTTCCGCCTCAGCCTTCCGAGTAGCCGGAATTACAGGCATGCGCTACCATGCCCAGTTGATTTTTTGATTTATTGTAGAGATGAGGTCTCGCTGCCCAGGCGGGTCTCGAATCCGCGGGCTCAGGCAATCCACTCACCTCAGCCTCCCAAAGGCGTGGGATTACAGGCTGAGCCACCGAGCCCGGCTCTTTAAAAGATTTTTTAAGTACAGAATTAAAGTATCAGACAACAATAATAAGTATCCAGGGGATGAAATTCAAATTTAACTACTCTACATCCTTGTGTAACTCAGAAAAAAGGGGTTCAGGTAAGGAAACTGAGGCACAAAAAAATCTAAGTAACTTGTTCAAGGCCACACAGTTAGTCCTACATTTTTCATTTTATCCTAATGACTTCATTCTAGAAAAAAACTGAGGATGGAAAATTGACCTAATTTAAAATTAGGATGTTTTGGATCTATCCTTGGCTGGGTATAAGATAGTGGAGGGATTTGGTTTTCTCTCTCTCGGTTTCTTCAGTTAGGTAGTAAAATAAAATTTATGAAGTAACCAACATGATAAGGTCAAGAAGCTGAAAATTATGGTTAGGGCAGACACTGGACGTAACAGAGAAATTATAGGTCAGCCTCATATTCCTGTGTCCTACTCCCCTGTTTGCATGATGCAAAGGAAAAGATGGCCACTTAAGATGCAATGAGAGCAGATTGTTGAAATTAGAGCCAAGGGCATAGCAAGAGCCTCCTTCCATTCTTGCCGACAAGTGTGTAAGGCATTTCCATCATGATAACTTTAGAGAGGAGTTTGCATTGTGGCATCTTTAGACTGCTGACACAGCATTGCTAAATGTTTATGAAATAATCTATATCCTATGTGTGCTGAATCCAGATAAATGAAACCCTGTATATCTGCCAAAAGAGGGGAAAACATTTATCAAGAATCAGAGAGTTGAAATTAGAATGTAACTCTTCTTGATCAGGTAGGACCTTCTGTTATGAAACTCTGCTTGGGTTGCTGGAGCAAAGTAGGTGTGTCGTGTTTGATGCAATTGACTATGATGCCACCTGATTTTCAATAAACTATATGGAAAGAAGCTGGGAAAAACTCCTTTATGTGACAAAGGGTGTAAGCAAATGGAATCGAGTGAAATTCGAAGTGACTCTGAGGAGAAAGACAAGAGCAATAGGCAATGAGGTAGTATAAAGTATAGATGTACTGAAAGATAAATGACCTGCTTCCAGAAGGGACTAATGAAATCTGTTCTTGGTGCAAATCAAGTAAACAGTGTGTCCTTTAACTTAATCAAACAGCATTAATTTTAAATAGTTGAAGCACAACCAGTTATCATGCAGCTACTAATATGAAATAAATGAATGTAATCACATAGAAATTTTTTGACTAAACATAAAAATGAAAAAGATTTAAGTATAATTTTCATTTTCAATCTTGTACTTCTAGTATGAGTCATTGACAATGTGGAACTACCATGATATAATTTTGCTTTAAAAACTTGAATTCATAGATATTGGATTTCCAGTACTCCTTTCCCAGGTTCTTATAAGTTTAGGCTGCCTATTACAGTGATAACAGATATCTCTAAATTTATCAGCTAGACTGAGTATTTTCTATAGAAAATTTGAAATGACAGAGAACTTTATGGTATTATTTCTCCTTTTTTATTCATTCTCTTGACTTCAGATACTTTTTCTGTTTTGGAAAAATATCAGGGCTGACCATTTTCGTGTGGGTATGGAAAAGAGGGGTGTCTTTATCAGACAAGCTGGTTCCTTTTTTGTTCAATTAAATTAAACTGAGAGTGTTTTATAGCACAGAACAGATGGATTCACTTAAATAATTCCCTTCCAGTATTGTTTATCTTCTCCCTTTGATTGCCCAAAGTTCCTTGTGTCTTGACACACATTTTCTCATGCTCTCAGGAACAAAGAATTAAAGGCTGAATTACTCAAAGGAGTTAGCATTTTGGACTTTATTTTTAAATTTTTGCTTTAAATGCTTTTATTTTATGTATTTCATATCAGGGCAGTTTGAACCTTTCAAAGGTTTATATTTTATGAGCTATGTCTTTTTCCCGGAGTCTCTTAAAATTACTCATGTATAAGCTGAAGATAAATACATTTGAGAGAATGCCTGTTTATCTGAATTTCTTACGTGTGAGTGTGTGTGTGTGTGTGTGTGTGTGTGTGTGTAAATGCATGAGTGTGCAACATAGAATTGGATGTGACTTTCAAAGGTCATAATGGTCATCCTTCCAACTTAGGAAAAATTGTATTTAAAGCATCTCAGAAAATCTGTTTTTAAAGAGTTATTCCTCTCATTTCTTTGGAGAATGCTTTTCCTGTGTCTGAAATAAGCTTAATTTGTGGTTTATCATTTCTGGAAAGAAAATTTGGCTATTGTCTGCATTTATCTCTCCACCTGTTCGAAGACTAATGTTTGTAAATATGTGTCCACTTTCTATGGCATTCCTAATTCTTCCTGTTTTTCAAACTTTAAGTCAACTGTGATAATGCACGATGAACGAATTGGAAAAAATTATACATTCGTTCATTTCTCTTCTTACCTACAGAAGAAAAATATCCCTGCTTCTCGTGACTGTTGCCATGACCCATGTTTATTAAAAGTGTTCAAACTATGCCAACTAACTTTAATATAGAAGCAAAGCTCTTCTCCACTACTACAGGGTTTTTTTTAAAAAAAATGTCATCCCAGGCAGTATATTTGGAGACATAAATTCTGCTTGTTTTTCTAAATGTAGTCAATCCACAAGTTCCAAGAACTCTAATGGTTATATGAATTTTAAACGTTGTATTTGAGAGTGAATTGCATGTCTCTGAGGCTATCATCTGTCAGCTACTAAAAAACAGCAATGAAAAAAATCACTTGTCTCACAAATTGCCTTCAGAAAATATATTGTGTCAAATGGATGATATTCCCATGGGCTTTAAACTGTAGTCTGTTGGAAAAAAAGAAGTGATAGAAAGTTGTCCCAAACTCACATTTAAAAAAAATCAGAATAATTAAAGAATTGCATAAAGCAGTGCCTATCAGGAGCCTCGTTTTTTTCCCCTAAGACACAGTCATTAAAATCTTGTCCTGTCCAGCAACCTCCCTGACCGCTTGTTCTGCACCTTCTTCCTCTTTGCCAAGCTGCCAATCACTGACATTGTGACTCATTCTCTGACAACTCACAGATAGGTCCCTTTCTAGAACATGCTTTTCCCAGACACTTGTCTAAATGTCTTATTTCATCGGGCCTCTGTTCACATTTTATACAGCTCCACCCGAGAGGCTTTCCCAGACTGTCTTATCTAAAGAGCATTCTGTTCTTATCTGTCCTGTACTCTCTGCATTGTTTTCCTTCCTATAACTTGAAATTTCATAACTTTTCTTTCTTCTTTTTTAATTGATGTTTACTTTTTTAGCATATCCCTAACACAGTGGGAACTCCATGAGAACGCGGATCATATTTTACTCACCACTCTAACCCTGAAACAAGATGTACAATAAATATTTGTTGAATGAATAAATCATTGAGATACATAGTACAAATACCTTGGTAACCTTTATACCATATCACACCAGGATTCATCTCCTTAATGGTTACAATGCCTTTCTAAGATTATGTGAAGTCTCTGTCTACCTTATTCCACAAAATAGTTAAATGAGACCAGCCTCTTTCAACCTTTTTTTACAACATGGCACCCGTATATGTGTAATAATATTTATGGCGACCTTAATGTTATATAGTGTCAGAGACATGGGAAAGGATTAGAGTTTGGTGGAAAATAGATTTATTTTATAAAATTATAATAATAAAATATAGTTATATTAGTGATAATGTTAAAAACTGAATTTATTCTGCAGCTTCCAAATAAAACTTTCTTTTTTTCAATGAATAACAATTTAATACTCTGCAACATATTTGTAACCCATTTGCTGCACACAGTGATAGGTTGGCTGGAAAACTCCAAGTTAAAGATTTAGAGAACATAATTTTCCTTTGGCTCAGGAGCCCATGTAATGTGAGGGTTTGTCAATATCATTGGTAAATAGCAAAATTTTTGTAATGGAAATATAAATCAATATAAAAACCATAAGACATGACGTAAAGAGCGGTACAAATGCTGCTTGCTAATAGATCATGGATTTTTTCTTCCCTCTTGGGCATTTACCAAGTACAGCTGGGCTCACTCTATGTCCTTCCACTTTCCAGTACTGAGACCCTGGTTTTTTTTAACTTCTCTGGGACCAAATGGTTCCATTCGCTAAGAATAAAGGCAGGGAGGGGATTGAGCTGTTGATCAGAAAGCAACAATGGAAATGTTGAGAAAGGACTAGAGGGTTGCTGATTTCCACACTTAAGCAAAGGAAGAATGAGATTTCTAATTTTTAAAACAAAGCAAAACAAAACAAAAGAAATAATAGTGCCAACAAGAAATTTAAAACAAAAATTACAAAACAGTCCAACAAGCTTAATATTCTTTTCACTGGACCAGAAAACCTTTGGGTGTGACAAATCAAACTTTTGAGGGAACTGGACCCTGGAAGCAAACTTTGCTGTAAGCCAGCTGCCAGTTAACCACACACATCATTTGATGATTTGAATGTCAATGGCTATAAATTTCCCCTGAGTGGTGAGAAATAGAGAATGACTCCTAATTTAATTTCATTTGCTTTACAGTAGGTTGTTGAGCCATAAAATTAATAGTCATAAGTTACTTCTCTCTTGTTTTTCATTTTAAGTGCAGGCTGTCTTCTCTGTGTTTGGAAGAGAGTAGCTTCAAAAGATACCGTCCTTGTCTCCCAGCAGCTGTACTTTGAAATCTAAGCCAGTGTCCTGTAAAATTCTCACAATCTAGAGTAAACACAGACAGTTTGGCACAAACTTCCACACTTGAAATGTAAGCTTTAGGCCTATTGTTAGATCTCAAATGGGCCATATTAGATTTTTAAATGTTTTCTTCAAAAATTATTTTGCTTGAAATACTGTTCCACACCAAAGGTCTGTTTCCCTGAAAATGTGAATCGTTAAGAAGGTTAATTTCTTCTAAAAAAAAAAATGTATCTTTTTTATTTACACTTTAAGAACCTGATGCCTGCCAAACTCTGCTCCAGGTACCGGTTAATGTTTAAAACAATAGAAAATCCTGTTCCTGGTAAAACCTTTACAACCTAAGAGAAGGCAAACACATGAGAAAAATTTAACTATTATTTTCATGTCAGAATGACGAGAAGAAAATAATATCCTTCTGTCCTGAAGTTACTCCAGGACACCAAGGCTTTGGTTGGATGTGCCAACATTGCCACCAATTTTTTTCTTGATGATTCATTAGTCCCATTTCAAGCCGTGGAGACACCCCAGCCACACACCCTGTCTCCAGATGGTGGTATGTAAAGGAGCCTGGCCCAGTGGCTTGAGCATACACATGGTTGTTATTGAGTTTATAAGAGTCAAGATGAAGTTCAAGAGTCACAATTTTGCATTTTAAGGACATTTGTTTAGTGATTTAACTCTCATTCTTTCTTAGGTGCCCTCTCTAAAATTTCACCTCTTTCATCGCCCTGCTCCTCACCTCTCCAAGGAACTCCGGCCAGCAGCCCAGTCAGCAAAATTTCTGCAGTGCAGTTTCCAGAATCTGCTGACACAACTGCCAAACAAGGCCTAAGTTCTCATAGACCCTTAACTTACACTCAGAGTGCCCCTGACCTATCCCCTCAGATCCTGACTCCTCCAGTTATATGTAGCAGGTAAGGATATTATATTTTTAACTAGAGTTTAATAATAAAACCAATAATAGTTTTCCTGTAGAATCACTCACCACCAGTCCATACAGCTCAGCCAAGATTTACCAAAGTAATTGACAAGTATAGGATAATGTGATTTGTGTTGAATAGGCTATAATAGAAACTTAATTTTTCAGTGATTTCCTATTAATAGGAAGTTTAGAGTCATACAGTTCATACAGCTCATCTTTGGAGATGATACAAAATAATTACTTGTACATGTTACCAGCTTTCTTGTGGGAGAATGTGGAAAATATATAATTAAAAAATTATATAAAGTAATTTGATATAATTCTCCATTTTGTTGGAATTTTTTTATTTGTTCTCCAGGGAGCATTTTATATTGATTCTTAAAGATATGTTATCATAAGTCTGCATTTCAGATTTTAATATTTTTAAAATATGCAAATAATATATGGTTCATGGTGACTGGACTTAAATAGTTCTCTGAACACAATTAAACAATTGCTTGTGCTGGTCTATAATTTTTAAACAGAATTACAAAGTGTTATCTGTCACAGAAAATACACAAAAGGAGCCTAGCATGACTAGAGTAATTATTTTGCCAATGTTTTCACTAAGAAAGAATTAGCTCTTCTTACTGATTAACAATTTTTTATTGTTCTTCAGGCATAGCTTTATCTTGAATAATTGATCTTAAAGCATTACAATATTTTTTTAGGTAGAAAGAGTTTAATAATTTTAAGTGTAATCATGAGAGTACCTTGACTAAAACAGTAGTTCTTTTCTAAGGTTAATGAAGATAACTATAAGAATAAATTAGTAACAGGTTGGTGTTTTAGTATCAAATATTGGTTCATATAACCAGATTTTATCAATATATTCAATTTTCTGAACTAACAACTAATATTGAACTTTTTGATTTTCATTTTTTATATACTCATTTGTTCTGTAAGTTAAATTAATGTTACATATTTTATAATCTTTATTTTACTTCTTTCTCTTTACAGATAGTTTTGAATGAGAAATAATTTTTGTTTTTGGCCAGGGCCAGAGTAAAAAGTTACTCTACCATAAAGATACCCTGCGTCTCTCCATAAATAAATAAAATAATTTATGAGAGATACTAATCTCATCCTTTTCCCCACAAAAAAGCATGTTCTGATTTAAAATGTGTGGAAGACATCATAGTTCCCTCTTGGAGATTCACAACCCACATCACTTTATGAAAAGTTCTGAATTCTGCTGAAAAAGAATATCTCTTGATTTTATTTTGTTTCATCTAGTGTTTTCTGAATTTATTTGACCACAGACCAGTTTCTTTAGGTTAACACTCAGTGATTACCAATGGATCTATAATTTGGCAGAACTCACTTAAGAAGCATTGTTTTGTTATATGCACCCTGAGCAAGATGAAACCTGGTGAAGTAATCTGCATCCAGGTCATCTGCTTCCAGCTTCTTTAGGGAGACTCTCCCACTGTGGATTACAGACTTGTGGGAAAGAAGTTGCCTAAAGAAAAGAGGGATTTTGAGAAAAGATCTACTACTCACATTGCTTTTCTCATGATAGTCTGTTTTTTGTATTCCTGGCAGGAAGAATGTAATGGGATTTTTATAAAAGAGGTTTTAGAGAAAAACAAAGGGATTTCACTGTCTACTTGTTCAACAATGTTTATAAATCCAGTAGTGTGTGTTTTATTTGTTTGGGCTTTATACATCTATAATTCAAAGCATGTTTTATTATTGCCTTCAAGGCAGCCACCCATGTAGGCACAGAGAGCTCCAGAGGCACACAACTAATTGTTGTGGTTTCCCCTGCTGAACTCGAAGGGTTTGGCATTGAATCCCAGTCTCTTGGCTGCTGTAATGTCTATGCAACAAGCTATTTTTTGGCATAAGAGCTTGTGTATTTGAACCGCTCATTTAGGTATTACAGTGAAAAAATCTTAAAACTAATAACTACTTCTAGGTTTTATCTGAGAATGTAAGCCTGTAAGTTGTATCTACTTCTTTTTCCTTTTGTCCTTTCATTTTCTTTTGATACTCTGAGTCAAATTGATAGGTTTTATAATGAGAAATGTTTGTGTTTAATGTTTTCTACTTACATTCAAGGATTAAAAAGTAAAATTACTTAATATAAAGATGTGCTTTAGTTGAAAAATGCTTTCTTCTACTGTATTTAGAAGCAAAGTTCAGAAAAAAGTGATGAGATATTTAAGATATCAAACAATAAACTCATCCATTTGCTGTCATTTTAGATAATCTGTGATTAAAAGACAAACAAACTGTTTGAGACCTTTCATAATATTAGTCAAAAGGAAAGAACCTAGCAGCACAATCCAAACTCAAAATCAAATCATGAAGTCTCTAAACAAGATTAAAGAACCAGTATGGAACTTTACCAGGGCATTTATGGGGTTACTTTTTAATTTATAAAACAGTCAAACTGTTGAGAAAAAGAAAATTATTCTCCAACCCCCTCTGTGAGGGGACATTGTTCACGTCTCAAGTTCCTTTGTTTTTCTTGGTTGCCCACAGTACTGTTTTTCTCAACCAGCATCTCATGCGTCCAATCCTACTACATTCACTCTTCATCAAAATAGCTCTCTCCTTTGATCATTTTTAAGGTCTTAACAGGTGACTGATCAATCTGAAAAAAAGAATTCATTTTAATTTTGTGGAACAAATTAATATAGTATCATTCTATTTGAACCCACACTGTCTTTTCTTAAGAGTCTGCTTGTCCATGAAACTGTCTTAACCAAAAAACATAACTAATAATGAGATTTTTTTTTTTTTTTTTGAGTTGGAGTCTCACTCTGTCACCCAGACTGGAGTGCAGTGGCTGCTCCCGGCCAC